>NC_091323.1:3286822-3586822 GCF_038502225.1 Cherax quadricarinatus | reverse complement strand
TATACCAGGAAAAGTGTACGGTAGGGTTATAATTGAAAGAATTAGAGGTAAGATAGAATGTAGGATTGCGGATGAGCAAGGAGGCTTCAGAGTGGGTAGGGGATGTGTAGATCAAGTGTTTACATTGAAGCATATATGTGAACTGTATTTAGATAAAGGTAGAGAAGTTTTTATTGCATTTATGGATTTAGAAAAGGCATATGATAGAGTGGATAGAGGAGCAATGTGGCAGATGTTGCAAGTATATGGAATAGGTGGTAAGTTATTAAATGCTGTAAATAGTTTTTATGAGGATAGTGAGGCTCAGGTTAGGGTGTGTAGAAGAGAGGGAGACTACTTCCCGGTAAAAGTAGGTCTTAGACAGGGATGTGTAATGTCACCATGGTTGTCTAATATATTTATAGATGGGGATGTAAAGGAAGTAAATGCTAAGGTGTTCGGGAGAGGGGTGGGATTAAATTTTGGGGAATCAAATTCAAAATGGGAATTGACAGTTACTTTTTGCTGATGATACTGTGCTTATGGGAGATTCTGAAGAAAAATTGCAAAGGTTAGTGGATGAGTTTGGGAATGTGTGTAAAGGTAGAAAGTTGAAAGTGAACATAAAAAAGAGTAAGGTGATGAGGGTATCAAATGATTTAGATAAAGAAAAATTGGATATCAAATTGGGGAGGAGGAATATGGAAGAAATGAATGTTTTCAGTTACTTGGGAGTTGACGTGTCGGCGGATGGATTTATGAAGGATGAGGTTAATCATAGAATTGATGAGGGAAAAAAGGTGAGTGGTGCGTTGAGGTATATGTGGAGTCAAAAAACGTTATCTATGGAGGCAAAGAAGGGAATGTATGAAAGTATAGTAGTACCAACACACTTATATGGGTGTGAAGCTTGGGTGGTAAATGCAGCAGCGAGTAGACGGTTGGAGGCAGTGGAGATGTCCTGTTTAAGGGCAATGTGTGGTGTAAATATTATTCAGAAAATTCGGAGTGTGGAAATTAGGAAAAGGTGTGGAGTTAATAAAAGTATTAGTCAGAGGGCAGAAGAGGGGTTGTTGAGGTGGTTTGGTCATTTAGAGAGAATGGATCAAAGTAGAATGACATGGAAAGCATATAAATCTATAGAGGAAGGAAGGCGGGGTAGGGGTCGTCCTCGAAAGGGTTGGAGAGAGGGGGTAGAGGAGGTTTTGTGTGCAAGGGGCTTGGACTTCCAGCAAGCGTGCGTGAGTGTGAGCAGGGTAATATTTAGTGAAGGGATTCAGGGAAACCGGTTATTTTTATATAGTCGGATTTGAGTCCTGGAAATGGGAAGTACAATGCCTGGAGGGGTTTGGGATATTGGCAGTTTGGAGGGATATGTTGTGTATCTTTATATGTGTATGCTTCTAAACTGTTGTATTCTGAACACCTCTGCAAAAACAGTGATAATGTGCGAGTGTGGTGAAAGTGTTGAATGATGATGAAAGTATTTTCTTTTTGGGGATTTTCTTTCTTTTTTGGGTCACCCTGCCTCGGTGGGAGACGGCCGACTTGTTGAAAAAAAAAATATTTTATATATATATATATATATATATATATATATTATATATATATATATATATATATATATATATATATATATATATATATATATATATATATATATATATATATATATATACACATTATCTCTCAGTACACAGCAGGACTCGAACCTACACACGCTGTATGAAAGTACGTAGTACCTTCTCCACTCGGCCAAATATATAAAGTGTGCTCCTGGTATGTGGCAGGTCCGGTTCTGTCCCACTAAACCATGCAGCACACAGAAAGAGGATTTCACAGACAGAATTTCTGTAATATGTCTGCATCAGCGGCACCAGGAGTGCCCTTACTGACCTAGAAGCTTTCATGATACTTTTATTCTCATACTCCTCAAAGCCAGGTAGTCCATGAACTTTCGATAAGTTGTTTATTTTAGAAAGGAGACAGGCAGTAAACACTTAACTACGGAACAGTATCACTTTTCCCCACATATCTTGCAATGTAACGAAGATAACGGAAAAGAGCCGAGGACCATGAACGGCTATTAATACATCTCGACAAACTGCAAGAGTTGTTGCAAAAGACGAAGAAGACCGGACACAGAGTAAAGTCTTTGAAGAGAGGTTGAAGACCTCACATCAGCTGAATTTCCTCTACTTGGTTGGTTGGCAAATACAGGAATCTGAAGAGGAGTCTCAAATTAAAGTAATTTCAGGCTGTCTCTATAACATAATGTTAGACCCATCTTAAAGTACGCAACACCAATGTGGAACTCTCAGAAAAAAACCGTTGTGAAGGTATAGCTGCCCTTTTAACCCCCTCAAAGGGTATTTGAATGGCCTCTTCCTCTTCATGAAAGGAAAATAGAAAAAAATAATAACAGGTAACAATAACCAATCTTAGAAAAACTTATGCAAAAATATTTTTTTTAAATGTAAAACAATGATACACGAACATTTCCTAGCTAAAGCATAACATAGAAAATTCAAATCCATAAAATAATTACGTAAAACCAAGCTTATCTATCTATATGTACAAAATGTCATTCTTGGATGCAGTCCAAAGTAGAGATCAGTGTTGTGCTGCCTGACGTAGAGGCGCATCATGCTGACTTGATAGAAAATCGTGAGGTGTCGGAGACTCGAACCAGGAAGCGAGGAGCAGAGGCATCAAATTTAGATGATGTGTTGACAGCCGCTCAAAGGCAGCCGGGTAAAAAGTCATGGATAGAAGTGTCCAGTGGTTCCGGGGATGTGAGGAGCAAATCATTTAGTGCCAAAGAGCCCAAGAAACCGGCGCTTGTGATAAACACTAAATCAGGTAATAGGGGAAATACCGACAGTGCAAGGTCTCAGGTTAATGACTCTCAATATTAATGTCTATCTAGGGCTCAGGTTAATGATTATCAATGTTAACGAGATGTGTGGTGGCAAAGAGACATTGATTAGTAGAGTAGATCAACAGGTATAGGGTTGATGTATTTTTGCAAGAACACAATAATCTTAAGGATGCGCGGGATCTGCTCATCCCAGGTTAATAGGCACATGTGTTGCCTACTGTACGTTTACCCTCTTAGTGGGGAAGTCATGCCCGTTTGTGTATCCTCGTTGTGAAAATGGTGGAGATTGTCGCATTAAACTTGTGGATGGAACTTGGCAGAATCGCCCACTCTCTCTCTCTCTCTCTCTCTCTCTCTCTCTCTCTCTCTCTCTCTCTCTCTCTCTCTCTCTCTCGTATCTGTGTATGCGCCTGAGGATGGCAACGTGAGGGTTAAAACTAATTTTATTAAAGAGGATTTATTATTTTTCCTTCGATCATTGCCGACATTTCTTATGCCATTGCCGACTTTTCTTAGATCATTGCCGACAATTTTCATAGATCATCGCTGACAATTATGGAGCAAAATTGGACAGAGTTTGTTAGATCATCTGTGACAGTGAGTTCAATAAACCCCGTGAAGCTGCGTTTTTAGATCATCAGAGGTAAGGTGGGATTCATTAGCGGTGCGCTACAGAAGCTACTAAAAATGGAATACTAGGAATTTAGGCAACGAGGAAGCAGTAGCTGGGTTCGAGGGATGGTGGGAGGTGCACAAATATCTGGTGAGTGATGAGGGGCTAGTGAGATGATGTGGTGAAACCGACGACTCGTAAGTTTTATACAGGGGGATGTAAGAGGATTAATATTATGAGATATGGGTTAATGGATTATTATGATGATACATTGCCTCATTGTCATGGGGAAGGGGAGGTTTATGGGGTGTACCGTATGGAAGAAATAGAAGGTTAGAAGTCTTTCATCAGGGGACTGCATAATGAGCGGTATGATGCAGTGTGGATATAGGCGGCGGTGGAGGTGTTATGTGGAGACAAACTTTCTGCTAGTGTGTGTATTACCAGCACTGCAACATGTCTAGAGGTGCATTGTAATGTGGAAGAAATCAGGGAAGGGCAACTCCTGCTAACTACAGATACGATTTTTTTTTTTTGACTGGTGGTACAAGAAGTATTGGGAGAAGAGGGTAGTGGAGGGGAGGGCTCTGTCCAGTGTCTGTTAGGGAATTTCGTGTTAGTTTAAGGGGAGCTATTGAAGGGGAGAAAATTTGTAGAGCAATGTCAGTAATGGTTAAGGGTAAATTTTCAGGGATTGATGGAATACCAGTGTAATTTTCTGTTAAATACTGAGAGTTACTGAGGGTGTTTAGGGAAAGTCTCATGAACACAGTGAAAGAGGATGGTAGACTGGGACCTGTTCAGTCGACGGCAGTCGTTGTGCTCGTTCCAAAATCTAAGAGGCAAGCGGGAGTCTCTGAATTATCATTCTATTCCTCTCTTGTGTGTGGATTATAAACTCATTGCTAAGGTATTGGGACACTGACTAAAGTGTGTGGTGGGTCGTGTTGACACACCGGGTCAGTATGGTATTCCGGGAAGACCCGTCTTAGATTTTTCATTTCATTATTGATGGTTTTTGTGAGCACAATGCAGGAGAAGGAGAGGAAGGGCGCATTATGAGCAGGAGAGGAAGGGCGCATTATGAGCAGGAGAAGGAGAGGAAGGGCGCGTTATGAGCAGGAGAAAGAGAGGAAGGGCGCATTATGAGCAGGAGGAGAGGAAGGGAGAATTATTCATCCTTGACTGGAAGGGTGCATATGCTTCAGCGGAAAGGAACACTGTGCATAGTATTCAACTTAACCAGGGGTTTGGGTAGAAAATTGTGATGTGGGTGTATACGGTGTAAAGTGAAGCGATGGTTAGAGTACAAATTAATGGTAGGTTGGAGGAGGGGTTTTTACCCATGTGTAGAGGTTTAAGGTTAAGGCAGGTTTGTCCATTGTCTCAGATGAGTTTTGCGTGTGTGCAAGATCTGTTCTACAAGCTGGTTGGTGAGGGATAGGGTTTTGAAAGAAGAGCTTTTTCTACGAATGTGGAGTTTGTCGATGATACGACGTTGTTGGTGAATGAGCATACGAGACATCATCAGCTAGAAGGGATGTTTGGGAAGGCGTCAGAGGTAATTGTGAATGTCGATATATCCACAATCTTAGGTCTTAGCGAGTGGGTTAATCGTAGGGATTAGGATAGCTCTGTCATCAGATACATACACACATACACGCATACATACTATATATATATATATATATATATATATATATATATATATATATATATATATATATATATATATATATATATATATATATATATATATATGTGTGTATATGTGTTGTATATATATATATATATAAATTTAAAATTAGGTTATTTCTAAAAATTTTCTTATACATTTAAAGATACATTTTTTCATTTATGTTAATGTAAAAACAAAGAGTCTTGGACAACTTACTTAACCTTATTATAAGAAGCGCAATTTAGTTTAGCCTTATCCAACTAAATATATTTAAGATAAGTTTGCAATACTTTAATAATAGACAAGCACAATGAAATATATTTTTTAATGTTTAGGAACAGATTTTTTTTTTTTTTTTTTGCGTAATTAGTGCATGCACAAATTTTCGCTTGCCTTATTCGGCAAGGAGAGCGTTGGTATTTAAGCCAAAATCGCAAGTTTTAACTATTCGGGAAAACATATATATACCTGAAGAGGGTTTCGGGGGTCAAAGCCGCCACTGCCCGGTCTGTGACCAGGCCTCGTGGTGGAACAGGGCCTGATCAACCAGGCTGTTACTGCTCCAGCAAGCAAGCCGACGTACGAACCACAGCTCAGCTGTGCCTGTCTAGTATGCTAGGAGGCAGTTGAACAGTCATGGGCCCCTGACACTTACTTTGTCTCTTAATATACTCAGAGCGCCCCTGCTTTTCATTTAGGGGATGTTGCATCTCCAGCCCGGTCTTTTGCATTCACTGAGAGTGATTTTGGAGGCAGTAGGCTGGTAGACAACAACCACCCAGGGAGGTACTACCGTCCTGTGGTAGTAGGTTGGTAGACAACAACCACCCAGGGAGGTACTACCGTCCTGTGGTAGTAGGTTGGTAGACAACAACCACCCAGGGAGGTACTACCGTCCTGTGGTAGTAGGTTGGTAGACAACAACCACCCAGGGAGGTACTACCGTCCTGTGGTAGTAGGTTGGTAGACAACAACCACCCAGGGAGGTACTACCGTCCTGTGGTAGTAGGTTGGTAGACAACAACCACCCAGGGAGGTACTACCGTCCTGTGGTAGTAGGTTGGTAGACAACAACCACCCAGGGAGGTACTACCGTCCTGTGGTAGTAGGTTGGTAGACAACAACCACCCAGGGAGGTACTACCGTCCTGTGGTAGTAGGTTGGTAGACAACAACCACCCAGGGAGGTACTACCGTCCTGTGGTAGTAGGTTGGTAGACAACAACCACCCAGGGAGGTACTACCGTCCTGTGGTAGTAGGTTGGTAGACAACAACCACCCAGGGAGGTACTACCGTCCTGTGGTAGTAGGTTGGTAGACAACAACCACCCAGGGAGGTACTACCGTCCTGTGGTAGTAGGTTGGTAGACAACAACCACCCAGGGAGGTACTACCGTCCTGTGGTAGTAGGTTGGTAGACAACAACCACCCAGGGAGGTACTACCGTCCTGTGGTAGTAGGTTGGTAGACAACAACCACCCAGGGAGGTACTACCGTCCTGTGGTAGTAGGTTGGTAGACAACAACCACCCAGGGAGGTACTACCGTCCTGTGGTAGTAGGTTGGTAGACAACAACCACCCAGGGAGGTACTACCGTCCTGTGGTAGTAGGTTGGTAGACAACAACCACCCAGGGAGGTACTACCGTCCTGTGGTAGTAGGCTGGTAGACAACAACCACCCAGGGAGGTACTACCGTCCTGTGGTAGTAGGTTGGTAGACAACAACCACCCAGGGAGGTACTACCGTCCTGTGGTAGTAGGCTGGTAGACAACAACCACCCAGGGAGGTACTACCGTCCTGTGGTAGTAGGTTGGTAGACAACAACCACCCAGGGAGGTACTACCGTCCTGTGGTAGTAGGTTGGTAGACAACAACCACCCAGGGAGGTACTACCGTCCTGTGGTAGTAGGTTGGTAGACAACAACCACCCAGGGAGGTACTACCGTCCTGTGGTAGTAGGTTGGTAGACAACAACCACCCAGGGAGGTACTACCGTCCTGTGGTAGTAGGTTGGTAGACAACAACCACCCAGGGAGGTACTACCGTCCTGTGGTAGTAGGCTGGTAGACAACAACCACCCAGGGAGGTACTACCGTCCTGTGGTAGTAGGCTGGTAGACAACAACCACCCAGGGAGGTACTACCGTCCTGTGGTAGTAGGCTGGTAGACAACAACCACCCAGGGAGGTACTACCGTCCTGTGGTAGTAGGTTGGTAGACAACAACCACCCAGGGAGGTACTACCGTCCTGTGGTAGTAGGTTGGTAGACAACAACCACCCAGGGAGGTACTACCGTCCTGTGGTAGTAGGCTGGTAGACAGCAACCACCCAGGGAGGTACTACCGTCCTGTGGTAGTAGGTTGGTAGACAACAACCACCCAGGGAGGTACTACCGTCCTGTGGTAGTAGGTTGGTAGACAACAACCACCCAGGGAGGTACTACCGTCCTGTGGTAGTAGGTTGGTAGACAACAACCACCCAGGGAGGTACTACCGTCCTGTGGTAGTAGGTTGGTAGACAACAACCACCCAGGGAGGTACTACCGTCCTGTGGTAGTAGGCTGGTAGACAACAACCACCCAGGGAGGTACTACCGTCCTGTGGTAGTAGGCTGGTAGACAACAACCACCCAGGGAGGTACTACCGTCCTGTGGTAGTAGGCTGGTAGACAACAACCACCCAGGGAGGTACTACCGTCCTGTGGTAGTAGGCTGGTAGACAACAACCACCCAGGGAGGTACTACCGTCCTGTGGTAGTAGGCTGGTAGACAACAACCACCCAGGGAGGTACTACCGTCCTGTGGTAGTAGGTTGGTAGACAACAACCACCCAGGGAGGTACTACCGTCCTGTGGTAGTAGGTTGGTAGACAACAACCACCCAGGGAGGTACTACCGTCCTGTGGTAGTAGGTTGGTAGACAACAACCACCCAGGGAGGTACTACCGTCCTGTGGTAGTAGGTTGGTAGACAACAACCACCCAGGGAGGTACTACCGTCCTGTGGTAGTAGGCTGGTAGACAACAACCACCCAGGGAGGTACTACCGTCCTGTGGTAGTAGGTTGGTAGACAACAACCACCCAGGGAGGTACTACCGTCCTGTGGTAGTAGGTTGGTAGACAACAACCACCCAGGGAGGTACTACCGTCCTGTGGTAGTAGGCTGGTAGACAACAACCACCCAGGGAGGTACTACCGTCCTGTGGTAGTAGGCTGGTAGACAACAACCACCCAGGGAGGTACTACCGTCCTGTGGTAGTAGGCTGGTAGACAACAACCACCCAGGGAGGTACTACCGTCCTGTGGTAGTAGGTTGGTAGACAACAACCACCCAGGGAGGTACTACCGTCCTGTGGTAGTAGGCTGGTAGACAACAACCACCCAGGGAGGTACTACCGTCCTGTGGTAGTAGGCTGGTAGACAACAACCACCCAGGGAGGTACTACCGTCCTGTGGTAGTAGGCTGGTAGACAACAACCACCCAGGGAGGTACTACCGTCCTGTGGTAGTAGGTTGGTAGACAACAACCACCCAGGGAGGTACTACCGTCCTGTGGTAGTAGGCTGGTAGACAACAACCACCCAGGGAGGTACTACCGTCCTGTGGTAGTAGGTTGGTAGACAACAACCACCCAGGGAGGTACTACCGTCCTGTGGTAGTAGGCTGGTAGACAACAACCACCCAGGGAGGTACTACCGTCCTGTGGTAGTAGGCTGGTAGACAACAACCACCCAGGGAGGTACTACCGTCCTGTGGTAGTAGGTTGGTAGACAACAACCACCCAGGGAGGTACTACCGTCCTGTGGTAGTAGGCTGGTAGACAACAACCACCCAGGGAGGTACTACCGTCCTGTGGTAGTAGGCTGGTAGACAACAACCACCCAGGGAGGTACTACCGTCCTGTGGTAGTAGGCTGGTAGACAACAACCACCCAGGGAGGTACTACCGTCCTGTGGTAGTAGGCTGGTAGACAACAACCACCCAGGGAGGTACTACCGTCCTGTGGTAGTAGGTTGGTAGACAACAACCACCCAGGGAGGTACTACCGTCCTGTGGTAGTAGGCTGGTAGACAACAACCACCCAGGGAGGTACTACCGTCCTGTGGTAGTAGGCTGGTAGACAACAACCACCCAGGGAGGTACTACCGTCCTGTGGTAGTAGGCTGGTAGACAACAACCACCCAGGGAGGTACTACCGTCCTGTGGTAGTAGGCTGGTAGACAACAACCACCCAGGGAGGTACTACCGTCCTGTGGTAGTAGGCTGGTAGACAACAACCACCCAGGGAGGTACTACCGTCCTGTGGTAGTAGGCTGGTAGACAACAACCACCCAGGGAGGTACTACCGTCCTGTGGTAGTAGGTTGGTAGACAACAACCACCCAGGGAGGTACTACCGTCCTGTGGTAGTAGGTTGGTAGACAACAACCACCCAGGGAGGTACTACCGTCCTGTGGTAGTAGGCTGGTAGACAACAACCACCCAGGGAGGTACTACCGTCCTGTGGTAGTAGGTTGGTAGACAACAACCACCCAGGGAGGTACTACCGTCCTGTGGTAGTAGGTTGGTAGACAACAACCACCCAGGGAGGTACTACCGTCCTGTGGTAGTAGGTTGGTAGACAACAACCACCCAGGGAGGTACTACCGTCCTGTGGTAGTAGGTTGGTAGACAACAACCACCCAGGGAGGTACTACCGTCCTGTGGTAGTAGGCTGGTAGACAACAACCACCCAGGGAGGTACTACCGTCCTGTGGTAGTAGGCTGGTAGACAACAACCACCCAGGGAGGTACTACCGTCCTGTGGTAGTAGGCTGGTAGACAACAACCACCCAGGGAGGTACTACCGTCCTGTGGTAGTAGGTTGGTAGACAACAACCACCCAGGGAGGTACTACCGTCCTGTGGTAGTAGGCTGGTAGACAACAACCACCCAGGGAGGTACTACCGTCCTGTGGTAGTAGGTTGGTAGACAACAACCACCCAGGGAGGTACTACCGTCCTGTGGTAGTAGGCTGGTAGACAACAACCACCCAGGGAGGTACTACCGTCCTGTGGTAGTAGGTTGGTAGACAACAACCACCCAGGGAGGTACTACCGTCCTGTGGTAGTAGGCTGGTAGACAACAACCACCCAGGGAGGTACTACCGTCCTGTGGTAGTAGGTTGGTAGACAACAACCACCCAGGGAGGTACTACCGTCCTGTGGTAGTAGGCTGGTAGACAACAACCACCCAGGGAGGTACTACCGTCCTGTGGTAGTAGGCTGGTAGACAACAACCACCCAGGGAGGTACTACCGTCCTGTGGTAGTAGGCTGGTAGACAACAACCACCCAGGGAGGTACTACCGTCCTGTGGTAGTAGGCTGGTAGACAACAACCACCCAGGGAGGTACTACCGTCCTGTGGTAGTAGGTTGGTAGACAACAACCACCCAGGGAGGTACTACCGTCCTGTGGTAGTAGGCTGGTAGACAACAACCACCCAGGGAGGTACTACCGTCCTGTGGTAGTAGGTTGGTAGACAACAACCACCCAGGGAGGTACTACCGTCCTGTGGTAGTAGGTTGGTAGACAACAACCACCCAGGGAGGTACTACCGTCCTGTGGTAGTAGGCTGGTAGACAACAACCACCCAGGGAGGTACTACCGTCCTGTGGTAGTAGGTTGGTAGACAACAACCACCCAGGGAGGTACTACCGTCCTGTGGTAGTAGGCTGGTAGACAACAACCACCCAGGGAGGTACTACCGTCCTGTGGTAGTAGGCTGGTAGACAACAACCACCCAGGGAGGTACTACCGTCCTGTGGTAGTAGGTTGGTAGACAACAACCACCCAGGGAGGTACTACCGTCCTGTGGTAGTAGGTTGGTAGACAACAACCACCCAGGGAGGTACTACCATCCTGTGGTAGTAGGTTGGTAGACAACAACCACCCAGGGAGGTACTACCGTCCTGTGGTAGTAGGTTGGTAGACAACAACCACCCAGGGAGGTACTACCGTCCTGTGGTAGTAGGTTGGTAGACAACAACCACCCAGGGAGGTACTACCGTCCTGTGGTAGTAGGTTGGTAGACAACAACCACCCAGGGAGGTACTACCGTCCTGTGGTAGTAGGTTGGTAGACAACAACCACCCAGGGAGGTACTACCGTCCTGTGGTAGTAGGTTGGTAGACAACAACCACCCAGGGAGGTACTACCGTCCTGTGGTAGTAGGTTGGTAGACAACAACCACCCAGGGAGGTACTACCGTCCTGTGGTAGTAGGTTGGTAGACAACAACCACCCAGGGAGGTACTACCGTCCTGTGGTAGTAGGCTGGTAGACAACAACCACCCAGGGAGGTACTACCGTCCTGTGGTAGTAGGTTGGTAGACAACAACCACCCAGGGAGGTACTACCGTCCTGTGGTAGTAGGTTGGTAGACAACAACCACCCAGGGAGGTACTACCGTCCTGTGGTAGTAGGTTGGTAGACAACAACCACCCAGGGAGGTACTACCGTCCTGTGGTAGTAGGTTGGTAGACAACAACCACCCAGGGAGGTACTACCGTCCTGTGGTAGTAGGTTGGTAGACAACAACCACCCAGGGAGGTACTACCGTCCTGTGGTAGTAGGTTGGTAGACAACAACCACCCAGGGAGGTACTACCGTCCTGTGGTAGTAGGTTGGTAGACAACAACCACCCAGGGAGGTACTACCGTCCTGTGGTAGTAGGTTGGTAGACAACAACCACCCAGGGAGGTACTACCGTCCTGTGGTAGTAGGTTGGTAGACAACAACCACCCAGGGAGGTACTACCGTCCTGTGGTAGTAGGTTGGTAGACAACAACCACCCAGGGAGGTACTACCGTCCTGTGGTAGTAGGTTGGTAGACAACAACCACCCAGGGAGGTACTACCGTCCTGTGGTAGTAGGCTGGTAGACAACAACCACCCAGGGAGGTACTACCGTCCTGTGGTAGTAGGTTGGTAGACAACAACCACCCAGGGAGGTACTACCGTCCTGTGGTAGTAGGTTGGTAGACAACAACCACCCAGGGAGGTACTACCGTCCTGTGGTAGTAGGTTGGTAGACAACAACCACCCAGGGAGGTACTACCGTCCTGTGGTAGTAGGTTGGTAGACAACAACCACCCAGGGAGGTACTACCATCCTGTGGTAGTAGGTTGGTAGACAACAACCACCCAGGGAGGTACTACCGTCCTGTGGTAGTAGGTTGGTAGACAACAACCACCCAGGGAGGTACTACCGTCCTGTGGTAGTAGGTTGGTAGACAACAACCACCCAGGGAGGTACTACCGTCCTGTGGTAGTAGGTTGGTAGACAACAACCACCCAGGGAGGTACTACCATCCTGTGGTAGTAGGTTGGTAGACAACAACCACCCAGGGAGGTACTACCGTCCTGTGGTAGTAGGTTGGTAGACAACAACCACCCAGGGAGGTACTACCGTCCTGTGGTAGTAGGTTGGTAGACAACAACCACCCAGGGAGGTACTACCGTCCTGTGGTAGTAGGTTGGTAGACAACAACCACCCAGGGAGGTACTACCGTCCTGTGGTAGTAGGTTGGTAGACAACAACCACCCAGGGAGGTACTACCGTCCTGTGGTAGTAGGTTGGTAGACAACAACCACCCAGGGAGGTACTACCGTCCTGTGGTAGTAGGTTGGTAGACAACAACCACCCAGGGAGGTACTACCGTCCTGTGGTAGTAGGTTGGTAGACAACAACCACCCAGGGAGGTACTACCGTCCTGTGGTAGTAGGTTGGTAGACAACAACCACCCAGGGAGGTACTACCGTCCTGTGGTAGTAGGTTGGTAGACAACAACCACCCAGGGAGGTACTACCGTCCTGTGGTAGTAGGTTGGTAGACAACAACCACCCAGGGAGGTACTACCGTCCTGTGGTAGTAGGTTGGTAGACAACAACCACCCAGGGAGGTACTACCGTCCTGTGGTAGTAGGTTGGTAGACAACAACCACCCAGGGAGGTACTACCGTCCTGTGGTAGTAGGTTGGTAGACAACAGCCACCCAGGGAGGTACTACCGTCCTGTGGTAGTAGGTTGGTAGACAACAACCACCCAGGGAGGTACTACCGTCCTGTGGTAGTAGGTTGGTAGACAACAACCACCCAGGGAGGTACTACCGTCCTGTGGTAGTAGGTTGGTAGACAACAACCACCCAGGGAGGTACTACCGTCCTGTGGTAGTAGGTTGGTAGACAACAACCACCCAGGGAGGTACTACCGTCCTGTGGTAGTAGGTTGGTAGACAACAACCACCCAGGGAGGTACTACCGTCCTGTGGTAGTAGGTTGGTAGACAACAACCACCCAGGGAGGTACTACCGTCCTGTGGTAGTAGGTTGGTAGACAACAACCACCCAGGGAGGTACTACCGTCCTGTGGTAGTAGGTTGGTAGACAACAACCACCCAGGGAGGTACTACCGTCCTGTGGTAGTAGGTTGGTAGACAACAACCACCCAGGGAGGTACTACCGTCCTGTGGTAGTAGGCTGGTAGACAACAACCACCCAGGGAGGTACTACCGTCCTGTGGTAGTAGGTTGGTAGACAACAACCACCCAGGGAGGTACTACCGTCCTGTGGTAGTAGGTTGGTAGACAACAACCACCCAGGGAGGTACTACCGTCCTGTGGTAGTAGGTTGGTAGACAACAACCACCCAGGGAGGTACTACCGTCCTGTGGTAGTAGGTTGGTAGACAACAACCACCCAGGGAGGTACTACCGTCCTGTGGTAGTAGGTTGGTAGACAACAACCACCCAGGGAGGTACTACCGTCCTGTGGTAGTAGGTTGGTAGACAACAACCACCCAGGGAGGTACTACCGTCCTGTGGTAGTAGGTTGGTAGACAACAACCACCCAGGGAGGTACTACCGTCCTGTGGTAGTAGGTTGGTAGACAACAACCACCCAGGGAGGTACTACCGTCCTGTGGTAGTAGGTTGGTAGACAACAGCCACCCAGGGAGGTACTACCGTCCTGTGGTAGTAGGTTGGTAGACAACAACCACCCAGGGAGGTACTACCGTCCTGTGGTAGTAGGTTGGTAGACAACAACCACCCAGGGAGGTACTACCATCCTGTGGTAGTAGGTTGGTAGACAACAACCACCCAGGGAGGTACTACCGTCCTGTGGTAGTAGGTTGGTAGACAACAACCACCCAGGGAGGTACTACCGTCCTGTGGTAGTAGGTTGGTAGACAACAACCACCCAGGGAGGTACTACCGTCCTGTGGTAGTAGGTTGGTAGACAACAACCACCCAGGGAGGTACTACCGTCCTGTGGTAGTAGGTTGGTAGACAACAACCACCCAGGGAGGTACTACCGTCCTGTGGTAGTAGGTTGGTAGACAACAACCACCCAGGGAGGTACTACCGTCCTGTGGTAGTAGGTTGGTAGACAACAACCACCCAGGGAGGTACTACCGTCCTGTGGTAGTAGGCTGGTAGACAACAACCACCCAGGGAGGTACTACCGTCCTGTGGTAGTAGGTTGGTAGACAACAACCACCCAGGGAGGTACTACCGTCCTGTGGTAGTAGGTTGGTAGACAACAACCACCCAGGGAGGTACTACCGTCCTGTGGTAGTAGGCTGGTAGACAACAACCACCCAGGGAGGTACTACCGTCCTGTGGTAGTAGGTTGGTAGACAACAACCACCCAGGGAGGTACTACCGTCCTGTGGTAGTAGGTTGGTAGACAACAACCACCCAGGGAGGTACTACCGTCCTGTGGTAGTAGGTTGGTAGACAACAACCACCCAGGGAGGTACTACCGTCCTGTGGTAGTAGGTTGGTAGACAACAACCACCCAGGGAGGTACTACCGTCCTGTGGTAGTAGGTTGGTAGACAACAACCACCCAGGGAGGTACTACCGTCCTGTGGTAGTAGGTTGGTAGACAACAACCACCCAGGGAGGTACTACCGTCCTGTGGTAGTAGGTTGGTAGACAACAACCACCCAGGGAGGTACTACCGTCCTGTACTTATACGTGCTGTGAAAGTTCTCTGTACATTCTCCAAGTCCACAATTTCATCTGCTTTGAAAGGAGCCGTTAGTGTGCAGCAATATTCCATTCTATAGAGAACAAGTGATTTGAAGAGAATCTTCATGGCCTTGGCATCCGTAATCTTGAAAATTCTCATTATCCATCCTTTCATTTTCTTAACAAATGTGGTAAATACGTTGTTGTGATCTTTGAAAGTGAGATCCTCTAACATTATCACTCCCAGGTCCTTCACATTAGTTTCTCGCTCTATTGTGTGACTGGAAGTTGTTCTACACTTAGACACTTTTAATTTCCTCGAGTCTTCCATATCGGAGTAATTGAAATTTCTCTTCATTGAACTTCATGTTGTTTTCCATAACTCATGTAAAGATTTGGTTGATGTCCCCTTGGAGTCTTTCAGTGTCATCGATGAATGACACTGTCACGCAAATTCGGGTGTCATCCACATAGAAAGACACAGGGCTGTGGTTTACATCTATATGTCAGGTATGAGGATTAGGAACAGGAAGGGAGCTAGTACTGTGCCTTGTGGAACAGAGCTTTTCACTCTGGCTGCATCAGACTTTACTCTTTTTACTATTACCCTTTGTGTTCTATTTGTTAAGAAGTTATAGATCCATCCACCAACTTTTCCTGTTATTTCTTTATCACTCATTTTGTGCGCTATTACACTATGGTCGCACTTGTGGAAGGCTTTTGCAAAGACTGTGTTTGTCCTCCAGGGCATCTAAGACTTTGTCATAGTGGTCCAGTAATTGGGACAGGCAGGAGCAACCTGCTCTAAACCCATGTTGCCTTTTCAAAGATTTTTATGGTGTACGACGTTAGTGCTGTAGGTCTGTAATTCTTTACAATTACTTTACTGTCACCTCTATGGAGAGGGGCTATGTCTGCTGTTTTTAGTGACTGTGGGATGACCCTTGTGTGCATGCTTCCTCTCCACAGAATGCTGAAGGCACGTGAATGGAACTTCTTGGAATTCTCGATGATCACGGAATTCCATAAGTCTGGGCCTGGGGCCGAGTGCATGGGCCTATCATTTGTTTTTTTTTTCAAAGCCTTATTTTGTTAGGATAATACTGGAGATTTTTGAACTGATCAGATTTTTGAACTAACAGTTTCAGTCATAAAAAATCGTTTAACTTTTAGACTCTTAGTCCGGTTAACGGCTCACTAAACGCCGTCATATGGAGTGTAGTATCTTACAATTTTTTTTTTTACTGTCATCTGTGTAAATCTCATCTCGTCTAAGCATGGGTCCACTACTGAATGTTGCTTTGACCATTGATTTGGCATAAAAAATTATTTTGGTATTTTTTCAATTTCATTGATGGCTTCAAGTTTGATATTTGCTGTTTGTCTGACCAGTGCCTCCCGTCGTATTTCAGTTATACTAGCCCCTCTCAGCGGCTCTGTGATTCTTCGTCTTCTCCTGTGTAGGGAGCGTCTATTGCTTTATAGTTTACATCTCTTCATTTTTCATGAATGTGTCTTAAGCATACCTCAAGTGCCACAGAGTTACTTTTTTCTAGGCAAAGGAACGGATCTGTGTTGTTTCATTTAGGATTTAATTGACTTGATCCTACTGTATGTTTTTGTTATCGAGATTAAATTTGGTTCGAAACGAGACTATTTCCAAAAGTAAAAAAGTATAAGCTTTGAGTTAGGACTTTAGGAACTAAGCTCAATAACAGTAGAAAGAGAAGGACCAAGCATGGCATGAGGGAAATGTTGAAAATATTCATAGAATAAATAAAGTGGAGAGAGAGATGATTGGCGTGAAGGGAGAAACAGGATACAACAGCTCAGTTGAAAGTTAAAAACACAGACGGGTTATAGGGATGCTAGGAAGAATTTCTTTAGCATCTGAGTAATGAAGTGGAACATCACAGCCACGTTCTATTCACAGCTTTAAGAAAGTGTATGACAAGGTGCCACGAAACCAGAAAAGAGAGCACCGAGCACGAGTATCACACTGTATAGGAGGCTGTGTCATGAACCTAGACTCGACCTTAGCAGTTACATATAGGTGAGTGCAGATAGATGAGAATACACACTCATTGTCTGTCCGTTCGTCTGTCTGTCTGTCTCTTTTTCTCTCTTCTCATCCTCTCTCTTATCGTCCTTTTAATATTTCTCTCATTAATGTCAATCAAATAAGCCTACTCAGTAATCTGCTTAACTACTCCGTTGGGAAACTCTTCATCTTGTAAGAAATTGGAAAATGTTCGCTGATTTCCCAACGGCGTTCTGATAAACTGTTTCCTGATTGTCGTGTAAATAACTGATGAACTGCTTAATAACACTGTCATATGATAAGCCATACCACGGGGGGGGAGGTTAGTTACAACCAGCAACCAGAGAGTCAAAAAACTGCAGACTGACGCGTTAGCCAATGGCTAAAGCGTCGGTCTGGAGTTCTGTGACTCTCTGGTCGCGGGTTAAGAACATAAGAAGAAACACTGCAACAGGCCCACTAACCCATGTGAAACAGGTCCATGCCACCCCCCGGCCTAGGACAATGACCACCTAGCCAGGAGCACGGCACCAGACCTGGTAGCCCAAGCCAGCCAGGTTCAACTCACACCCACCCACAACCACTCATGTATTTATCAAACCTATTTTTAAAACTACACAACGTCTTAGCGTCTATGACGGTACTCGGGAGTTTGTTTCAATCATCCACAACTCTATTACCAAACCAGTGCTTTCCCATTTCCTTCCTGAATCTGAACTTTTCCAAATTCAAGCCATTGCTGCGAGTCCTGTCTTGGCTGAATATTTTCAGCACGCTATTTACATCCCCTTTATTTATTCCTATTTTCCATTTATACACCTCAATCATACGCCTTTCAAGAGAGTGCAGATTCAGGGCCCTCAGTCTATCCTCATAGGGAAGATTTCTGATACATGGAATCAACTTTGTCATCCTCCTCTGTACGTTTTCCAGTGCATTTATATCCATTCTGTAATATGGTGACCAGAACTATGCAGCATAGTCTAAATGAGGCCTAACCAAGTATATATAGAGTTGAAGAACAACCAGAGGACTTCTCTTATTTATACTTCATGATATGACGCCAAGGATTCTGTTAGCTTCATTGCGAACACTTATGCACTGCTAACCAGAACTCCTAAATCCTTTTCGCAATCAGTAGTACTAAGATCTACGCTATTCAGTTTATAAGTGGCATGGTTATTATCCTGTCCAACATTTAGCACTTTGCATTTGTCTATATGAAACTGCATCTGCCACTTCTCCAACCATTGCATCAGCCTATTCAAATGATCCTGGTGTGACTTAAGAAATCGTAATGACACGATTGCAAATAAACCATACCCCCGGCCGGGATTGAACCCGCGGTCATAGAGTCTCCTCAATAGACTCTATGAATTCAATCCCGGCCGGGGGTATGGTTTATTTCCTGGGTGTCATGTCCTCAATAGAATGAATTGGACGGCCTGTTTTGGTGTCATCAGCAAATTTGCTTATGTCCTTATTTATTCGCTCATCTATATCGTATACGTAAATTGTGAACAACAACGGGCCCAACACTGACCCCTGAGGAACACCGCTTGTGACGTGCCCCAATTCTGATTTCTCCCCATTTATGCAAACTCTTTGCTGCCTATTTGTCAACCACGCCTCTACCCAGGAAAAAATTTCTCCTATTCTGTGTGCCTTAAGTTTCCTCAAAAGTCTCTGATGTGGAACTCTATCGAAACCCTTACTGAAGTCTATATACACAATATCATATTCATTACCATGATCTACCTCCTCAAACACCTTAGCGAAAAAAGTTAGCAAATTCGTAAGACAGGAACGCCCCTTAGTAAAACCGTGTTGTGATTCATTTATCAATTTATGCTTATCAAGATGGCTACGAATTGCCTCGGCAATTATTGAAACAATAAATTTTCCCACTATGGAGGTTAGGCTTATTGGTCTATAGTTCGAAGCCAAGGACCTGTCACCTGCCTTGTAAATAGGTATTACATTTGCCATTTTCCACTTATCAGGCACTATGCCAGTTTGTAGTGATATGTTAAAAAGATTAGCCAAAGGTATGCTAAGTTCCTCTTTACATTCCTTTAACACCCATGAAAACAGTTCATCAGGACCTGGGGATTTGTTAGGTTTTAGTTTCTCTATTTGTCTGAAGACCATGTCACTAGTTACCGCAATCGTGCATAGTTTATTATCATCCTGTTCTACATGATTTATTATTTCTGGAATTTCGCTAGTATCTTCCTGGGTGAGGACTGAGAGGAAGTAAGAATGGAATATTTCACACACATCCCTATCACTGTCAGTGACCTGACCAGAGTTACTCTTACGTGAGCCAATCTTGTCTCTAATCTTACGTCTGTATACCTGAAAGAACCCTTTTGGGTTAGTCTTCGAATCCATTGCGACCTTAGCTTCATAATCCATTTTTGCTCTTCTTATTCCTTTTTTTTTATTTCTCTCTTAAATTGAATATATTGATTTCCTACCTGCTCTTCCCCTCTTTTGATACGCCTATATATGCCTCTCTTTTGACTTATGAGATGTTTTAATCTTTTGTTCATCCATTTGGGATCATTTTTGTTAGATCTAATTTCCCTACTCGGAACAAAAGTTGTCTGGGCAGCTAGAACTATAATCTGAAAAACGTCATATTGGCAACCTACACCAGCTACCTGACCCATAGTCAGGACATCCCAATTTAGTCCACCCAGGTAATTTTTCAGTCCCAGGAAATCAGCCAATCGAAAGTCTGTGACAGAGACTTGATTGAAGTTTACTGGGTAATTTCATTATGTATTAAAACAAAGTGATTTGTGATCACTTTCCCCAAGCTCATCATTAACCTAAAGGTTATTAATTAGTGAATCTTTGTTGACAAGAACCAAATCAAGCATATTGTTTCCTCTCGTTGATTCTGTCACAAACTGTTTTAAAAAGCAATCGTGAACTGTATCAAGAAAGTCGCTAGACTCAAGATTTCCTGTCATATTGTTCCAATCAATTTGTCTAAAGTTAAAATCTCCCATTAACACAACATTTTCATATCTAGATGCCTTATGAATTTCGTCCCATTGCAGCCTACTGCACTCCCAACAAGGTTAGGGGTCTATATATCACACCCAAAATAAATTTTTCATGCCCCTCGAGAAACTGTAGCCAAACAGATTCTGTGTCCGATGTTTCTATTCTTGTATCATGCCTAACACAACAAGTTAAATTATCTTTGACATACATCGCCACTCCACCACCCTTCCTGTTGACCCTATCAATGTGGAATAGTTTATAACCCTTTATGCTGCATTCAGAAGGCATTTCTCTATCCTTCAAGTTGAACCAGGTCTCAGTTATAGCAATAATATCTAAATTACCTACCATACCACGGGCGGGATTGAACCCGCGGTCAGAGAGTCTCAAAATTCAAGACCGTCGCGTTAGCCTCTGGACCAGCTAGCCACCATAAGAATCTTATCGTGGCTAGCTGGTCCAGAGGCTAACTCGACGGTCTAGAGTTTTGAGACTCTCTGACCGCGGGTTCAATCCCGCCCGTGATATGGTTTGTTTGCAATCGTGTCATTACGATTTCGTGAGTCATGTTAACGGCATTAAATTACCTACACTTGCGAGTAATCTTAGCTCATCTATCTTTTTTCTTAGACTCCTTATGTTTGTATAGTAAACCTTAAGGGAGCTAGTCCCTCGTTGCCCTCTGCTATCTCTTTGTTGATCAGTTGCTTTGTCTTTATTAGGAACTTTATTTTGAATATTGTATTCTAAACATATCCCTGAGATATCCTGGTAATATCTGCTGTTTCCAACAATAATGCTGCAGCCTGATTGTTTCCCACAAACACCCATACCTCTGTAATCTATCAGTTTAAAGTCCTAGTCAAGTCATCAATTACCCCCTCAATCGAATTGGCTAATGCAACCAATCCCTTGCATACATATCACGTTTGCCATAGAATTTGTCCCAGTTATCATTGACTGGGCTTGCAAGTTCCTTGCAGTACCTGTCTAGCCAGCAATTTATACCAATTGCCGTAGACATCCATTCATTGCCCACTCCCCTTCTAGGCAAGATGCTACATATAATAGGGATCCCTCCCATAGACCTGGCTACTTCTATGGTTGACCTGTACTTATCCAGTAGCTCCTGTCTCCTGCCCTTCCCAATGTCATTTCCACCAGCACTAAGACAGATAATGGGCTTGTTCCCATTACCTGACATAATAATATCCAACCTGCTGACTATGTCACCAACACCAGCTCCAGGAAGACACACTCTCTGTCTGACTTTTCTATCTCTGTTACAAAAAGCACGGTCCATATATCTTACCTGAGTCTCCCACAATCAGAATATTCTTACCTTGATTAGCAGGGGGAGTCAGTGACGCCTTCAACCTAACTAACCACTGAAGTACACTCGTCTTGGAGAATAGAGAATCGATTTCCTACCTTCACATCTTCTTTATTAACCCTCCTTATCTTCCTTCTTCCTGAACTGTGAACCACTTGCCACCTAAAGCGGCTGCAACTCCCATTGGTGGTAAGCATTTCCTCCTTACCAGCACCAACTATCTCACTCCCAAACACATCTAGGAGAATCTTCAGCCTCCCATTTCCCTCTTGAGGAAGTAGAACCTCCTTCTTCAACACTTTAAGCTGATGTTCTAAAACACTACAACAAGCCGTGGTGCTTGGTAACACCCCACGCTAATATCCAGACAGCTCAGGACAGGTATGACCACACATGACCACTCACCTCCGTGGTATGGTTTGTTTGCAATCGTGTCATTACGATTTCGTGAGTACTGTTATATGATGACATTCTAATGCAGCATTATATGTCAGCATACTAACAGTACTATATAAGGAAATACTACAGTAAATTAGAAAGCATTTCAGTGATATCATTCGTAATTCCAACATGTTAAGTTGATTTTAGTGTGTGAAAATTGATAGTTGTGAATTAATATAAACAAATTATCCTAATTCAACAACTGGGATTATGGAATCAGTTTAACTAATTCAGGTGTATTAATTTATGCTAATATAAAATCAGATAAATTAGGTATCTCGTAAAGGAGACCTTTAAGACAAAGGTTAATAATCTGAGGAATCCATACCCCTTGGGGGATATGGTAACCAATAATGGGGTATGAGAATTAGACTCTGAACAAATTAAAAACATAGCTTTGCTAGATTAGAATAAACTATCAACGGTTCTGTTCCCAGCTATCCATATGTAAATTAAAACCAAGCTATTAGCATCTTTTGAAGTCATATTGAAACCTAATGAAACTGGTGGTGGTAATGACTTCTCCAGTCTGGTGATGAGGGGAAGCGGCCATGTTGGACAAATGAGTGGAGGTCTGCAATTGTAAATAAGTCAGTACCACTGTTTGTCTCGAGTTTTCTTCTTTTAAGTTACTCATCACCATCAACAGAGGTAAGGTTTATTGCAGACTTAACGGCAAATGTTGATTCTTGATGTAGCCAGAAGACGCTCTCTCTAACTTAGCTGGTCACTACTTCTCAATATGATTGTATTCATAGTCAGGTATGTAACATTATCAAGAAAGATGATCTTAATTCTTTAATGAATGAAAATTTGCTATCATTCAATAACGTATTAAGATTCACAGTGAGCAAAACGTCGCTTTTTTAAACAAAACGTTGCTCTGCCATAGTGTTTTCATTTTAAGAAACAACTTATGTTATGAAGACTTCAAGGCCGAACACAAAACTTTTCTTCATCTCACCTAAGTGTTGCGACGAGCAAACTCAGAATCCCTTTGACAACCTTCAGAGTAAACTTACATGTGTATGTATTTTAATCAGTGAGAAGTCCAGCTCCTCGGAACTGGCATCAAGGCGCCCTCCTTGTGCGCAGCGTCTACTTGTTGCAAACTCCGAAGTGCCTCCCGTTTTCAATCTCGGATCAACTCTTTCAATTCAACTTTGTCACTGCCATCTTCGTCTCTGGAAATTTCTTGAAACTAATGTCAGTTTGTAAACGGAGCAAGTTGACATTAGAAATATTAAACGGTTAAGGATACTACATGGAGGATAATACTATAGCAAGGACCTTGAACTACGTTGAACTACCTGGAACTACCTGAACTGTGGGACGTCACAGAGACGACAATACTTCACACAGGAGAATGTTGTCTCATTCATTGCAGGAGAAAAACTTGGATTTTGCTGCAGGAGGCATCAGTGAACACGATAGCGAGTTATGCCGTCTCTCTGAGAGCATCAGCACATTAAACTGACATAAACGCTTTCTAGGGTAGCTTTTCTTTGAGTGCCTCTCAAAAGAATGCTTTTCCTCTGAGTGCCTTTTACCTGAGTCAACTACTTGAGAACCTCCACAAGTTAGCAAAGAAATTATTTTTCCTTCATACATAACAATGTTTATTTTCTCTCTCAACAGTTTTGACTGAATCGATTTTAGGCTATAGATTTTATAAGGCTTAGTTTCATATATATATCAAACTGATAATGTACTAAATAAACATTACAGACATTTCTAAAATTATAGAAGGTCGGGTGGTCCGACAAAGAGGAGAACACTTTCACCATCATTCAGTCAATCACTATCTTGCCAGAAAACATCACAGTTCAGATGAACCTTCACCGCAACACTGCAACCAATTTTCAGAGTGAAGACACTACTGTCATTATATATATATATATATATATATATATATATATATATATATATATATATATATATATATTGGACTTATATATATTGGGCTTGGACTTCCAGCAGGCATGCGTGAGCGTGTTTGATAGGAGTGAATGGAGACAAATGGTTTTTAATACTTGACGTGCTGTTGGAGTGTGAGCAAAGTAACATTTATGAAGGGATTCAGGGAAACCGGCAGGCCGGACTTGAGTCCTGGAGATGAGAAGTACAGTGCCTGCACTCTGAAGGAGGGGTGTTAATGTTGCAGTTTAAAAACTGTAGTGTAAAGCACCCTTCTGGCAAGACAGTGATGGAGTGAATGATGGTGAAAGTTTTTCTTTTTCGGGCCACCCTGCCTTGGTGGGAATCGGCCAGTGTGATAATAAAAAAAAATAATAAAATGTATATATATATATATATATATATATATATATATATATATATATATATATAATGTCGTACCCAATAGGTAAAACTGGCCAGTTAGCAAGAACTCATTTTAAATTAAGTCCTTTCTAAAATTTTCTCTTATAAGTTTAAAGATATATTTTTTCACTAATATTAATGTAAAATATTATGATTTTACACCAAAAGTATGTTAGAAAACTTACCTAACCTCATTATAACAAGGGCAATTTATTTTAGCCTAAATCAACTAAATATATTTAAGATACGTTTATAATAATTTAATACTAAATAAACACAGAGAAATATTTTTTTTCGTTAGGTTCAGGATGATTTTTGCGTACATAAATTTTTGCTTGCCTTACATGGCAAGATGAGCGTTGCTATTTAAACCAAGATAGCAAGTTTTACATATTCGGCACGACATATATATATATATATATATATATATATATATATATATATATATATATATATATATATATATATATATATATATGAAATAATCAATGCTGTGCGAAGAATCCTCCCAGAAGTCTCTACTACCACTCCGTCCAACAGTACCCTCCTGGGAGCACCGCTGGGTCACCAGGCCATCGACACAGTCCTCAAGGACAAATTGAATGACCTGATGAGAATGGAGGAGAGAATAAGCAATCTTGATGCCCATGATGCTCTGTATCTCCTCACAAGGTGCCTTACTATTCCAAGACTCACTCACTTCCTGAGGTGTGCACCCTCTTTCGACAACCCAACACTCGACGAATATGACGCACACCTGGGGTCAACCCTTAAGAAGGCACTGAACCTGTCACTAGAGGATCAGCAATGGGATCAGGCAACCCTCCCAGTGCGACTGGGAGGTATAGGGGTGCGCAAAGCAACGCATGTTGCTTTACCTGCTTTTCTGTCTTCGTGTTTGGCATCCAGTGCATTAGTCAAGAAGATTGTTCCCGAACGCTTGAGAGACGTGGTAGGAGCTCAAGACCCCAGGTTTATTGAAGCAGCGATTCGGTGGGACACCCTTACAGATTCCTCCAGTAGACCAGCTCCTCCCAAAGAACACAAACAGTCCTACTGGGACAAACCGATCATGGAAAAAATCGCCAACACAATGCTCTCCAATGCCTCAGGAAAGGACATAGCTCGTCTCCTGGCAGTGAAGGCACCACACTCAGGAGATTTCCTGTTAGCTGTTCCCAATTCCTTGGGCACTCGACTAGACCCACAGGCCATTCGGATTGGTGTTGCTCTTCGCCTAGCCGCCCCCATCCTCACCGAACATAGGTGTATTTGCGGCAGGGTGACAGCTGATCAATTCGGACTTCATGGTCTCGTGTGTCACACAGCAGAAGGGAAGTATGCCAGGCATGAGGAGGTCAATGATATCATAAAGAGAAGCCTCACCACAGCCCCTTGCCCAGCTCAACGGGAACCCCAAGTGCAGAGGTCTGACGGAAGTCAAAAGCGTCCTGATGGAGCCACTATGCTACCTTGGAAGGATGGAAAGCAGATTGCCTGGGACTACACATGTGCCGCCACATTGGCAGACACCTACTTGCCATACTCCGTAGTGAAAGGGGGTGGAGCTGCCAGCCACAGGGAGACCCAGAAGATCCGCAAATATGAAGACCTTCCCCCTTGCTATAACTTCATCCCAATAGGGTCAGACACCCTTGGAGCATGGGGCAAGTGTGCTCTAAAGTTCCTAATAGAGCTAGGTGAAAAGCTCATCATAGAAACCAAGGACCACAGGGCGACCAGCTTCCTCTTTCAGAGACTCAGTGTTGCAATCCAGAGAGGAAATGCCTGCAGCATTCTGGGCACGCAGCCCACCGCCGGGGAGCTGGACGAAGTATTCGAGATGTAGCGCTGAGTCACCTGTGTTGTTTTACTTTCTATCGTATTTTTTGTGAATGTTTTGTCAATGTATTTTGTCTTTAAATAAAATATACATAAAATATAGAGGGTGGTAGGAGAAAATTCTCAAACAGCTTCAGGAAGAACCTTGAGTTTTCCCTGAAGCAAGTTTATTCTTTTCTCTGAGGATGAGGGTCCCTTTAACAGTTCTAGAGGTGGTACCTCCCTATATATATATATATATATATATATATATATATATATATATATATATATATATATATATATATATATATATATATATATATATTATTTATTATCACACTGGCCGATTCCCACCAAGGCAGGGTGGCCCGAAAAAGAAAAACTTTCACCATCATTCGCTCCATCACTGTCTTGCCAGAAGGGTGCTTTTCACTACAGTTTTTAAACTGCAACATTAACACCCCTCCTTCAGAGTGCAGGCACTGTACTTCCCATCTCCAGGACTCAAGTCCGGCCTGCCGGTTTCCCTGAACCCCTTCATAAATGTTACTTTGCTCACACTCCAACAGCACGTCAAGTATTAAAAACCATTTGTCTCCATTCACTCCTATCAAACACGCTCACGCATGCCTGCTGGAAGTCCAAGCCCATCGCACACAAAACCTCCTTTACCCCCTCCCTCCAACCTTTCCTAGGCCGACCCCTACCCCGCCTTCCTTCCACTACAGACTTATACACTCTTGAAGTTATTCTGTTTCGCTCCATTCTCTCCACATGTCCGAACCACCTCAACAACCCTTCCTCAGCCCTCTGGACAACAGTTTTGGTAATCCCGCACCTCCTCCTAACTTCCAAACTACGAATTCTCTGCATTATATTCACACCACACATTGCTCTCAGACATGACATCTCCACTGCCTCCAGCCTTCTCCTCGCTGCAACATTCATCACCCATGCTTCACACCCATATAAGAGCGTTGGTAAAACTCTACTCTCATACATTCCCCTCTTTGCCTAGAAGGACAAAGTTCTTTGTCTCCACAGACTCCTAAGTGCACCACTCACCCTTTTCCCCTCATCAATTCTATGATTCACCTCATCTTTCATAGACCCATCCGCTGACACGTCCACTCCCAAATATCTGAATACATTCACCTCCTCCATACTCTCTCCCTCCAATCTGATATCCAATCTTTCATCACCTAATCTTTTTGTTATCCTCATAACCTTACTCTTTCCTGTATTCACTTTCAATTTTCTTCTTTTGCACACCCTACCAAATTCATCCACCAATCTCTGCAACTTCTCTTCAGAATCTCCCAAGAGCACAGTGTCATCAGCAAAGAGCAACTGTGACAACTCCCACTTTATGTGTGATTCTTCATCTTTTAACTCCACGCCTCTTGCGAAGACCCTCGCATTTACTTCTCCTACAACCCCATCTATAAATATATTAAACAACCACGGTGACATCACACATCCTTGTCTAAGGCCTACTTTTACTGGGAAATAATTTCCCTCTTTCCTACATACTCTAACTTGAGCCTCACTATCCTCGTAAAAACTCTTCACTGCTTTCAGTAACCTACCTCCTACACCATACACCTGCAACATCTGCCACATTGCCCCCCTATCCACCCTGTCATACGCCTTTTCCAAATCCATAAATGCCACAAAGACCTCTTTAGCCTTATCTAAATACTGTTCACTTATATGTTTCACTGTAAACACCTGGTCCACACACCCCCTACCTTTCCTAAAGCCTCCTTGTTCATCTGCTATCCTATTCTCCGTCTTACTCTTAATTCTTTCAATAATAACTCTACCATACACTTTGCCAGGTATACTCAACAGACTTATCCCCCTATAATTTTTGCACTCTCTCTTATCCCCTTTGCCTTTATACAAAGGAACTATGCATGCTCTCTGCCAATCCCTAGGTACCTTACCCTCTTCCATACATTTATTAAATAATTGCACCAACCACTCCAAAACTATATCCCCACCTGCTTTTAACATTTCTATCTTTATCCCATCAATCCCGGCTGCCTTACCCCCTTTCATTTTACCTACTGCCTCACGAACTTCCCCCACACTCACAACTGGCACTTCCTCACTCCTACAAGATGTTGTTCCTCCTTGTCCTATACACGAAATCACAGCTTCCCTATCTTCAACAACATTTAACAATTCCTCAAAATATTCCCTCCATCTTCCCAATACCTCTAACTCTCCATTTAATAACTCTCCTCTCCTATTTTTAACTGACAAATCCATTTGTTCTCTAGGCTTTCTAACTTGTTAATCTCACTCCAAAACTTTTTCTTATTTTCAACAAAATTTGTTGATAACATCTCACCCACTCTCTCATTTGCTCTCTTTTTACATTGCTTCACCACTCTCTTAACCTCTCTCTTTTTCTCCATATACTCTTCCCTCCTAGCATCACTTCTACTTTGTAAAAACTTCTCATATGCTAACTTTTTCTCCCTTACTACTCTCTTCACATCATCATTCCACCAATCGCTCCTCTTCCCTCCCGCACCCACTTTCCTGTAACCACAAACTTCTGCTGAACACTCTAACACTACATTTTTAAACCTACCCCATACCTCTTCGACCCCATTGCCTATGCTCTCATTAGCCCATCTATCCTCCAATAGCTGTTTATATCTTACCCTAACTGCCTCCTCTTTTAGTTTATAAACCTTCACCTCTCTCTTCCCTGATGCCTCTATTCTCCTTGTATTCCATCTACCTTTTACTCTCAGTGTAGCTACAACTAGAAAGTGATCTGATATATCTGTGGCCCCTCTATAAACATGTACATCCTGAAGTCTACTCAACAGTCTTTTATCTACCAATACATAATCCAACAAACTACTGTCATTTCGCCCTACATCATATCTTGTATACTTATTTATCCTCTTTTTCTTAAAATATGTATTACCTATAACTAAACCCCTTTCTATACAAAGTTCAATCAAAGAGCTCCCATTATCATTTACACCTGGCACCCCAAACTTACCTACCACACCCTCTCTAAAAGTTTCTCCTACTTTAGCATTCAGGTCCCCTACCACAATTACTCTCTCACTTGGTTCAAAGGCTCCTATACATTCACTTAACATCTCCCAAAATCTCTCTCTCTCCTCTGCATTCCTCTCTTCTCCAGGTGCATACACGCTTATTATGACCCACTTCTCGCATCCAACCTTTACTTTAATCCACATAATTCTTGAATTTACACATTCATATTCTCTTCTCCTTCCATAACTGATCATTCAACATTACTGCTACCCCTTCCTTTGCTCTAACTCTCTCAGATACTCCAGATTTAATCCCATTTATTTCCCCCCACTGAAACTCCCCTACCCCCTTCAGCTTTGTTTCGCTTAGGGCCAGGACATCCAACCTCTTTTCATTCATAACATCAGCAATCATCTGTTTCTTGTCATCCACACTACATCCACGCACATTTAAGCATCCCAGTTTTATAAAGTTTTTCTTCTTCTCGTTTTTAGTAAATGTCTACAGGAGAAGGGGTTACTAGCCCATTGCTCCCGGCATTTTAGTCGCCTCATACGACACGGAGGAAAGATTCTTTTCCACTTCCCCATGGACAATAGAAGAAATAAAGAAGAACAAGAGCTATTTAGAAAAAGGAGAAAAACCTAGATGTATGTATATATATATATGTATGTGCGTGTCTGTGAAGTGTGACCAAAGTGTAAGTAGGAGTAGCAAGATATCCCTGTTATCTAGCGTGTTTATGAGACAGAAAAAGAAACCAGCAATCCTACCATTATGCAAAACAGTTACAGGTTTCTGTTTCACAGTCATCTGGCAGGACGGTAGTACTTCCCTGGGTGGTTGCTGTCTACCAACCTACTACCTATATATATATATACATATATATATATATATATATATATATATATATATATATATATATATATATATATATATATATATATATATATTATACCAATCAACACACCCCCGGGGGGAATAGAATGATAGCTCTAGACCTTTTTTGTTGCGATCAACACCACATCAAGAGATTGCAAATTTGCAGAAATGAGGATGTCCCAGGAAGTACATTCCCAAAAGGAATGTACATGAGGGAAGGAGAGAGAAAGAGAGAGAGCAAGAAGGGTACAGGAAGTGCCTCTAGGTATACCAGTGCCCATACCCAGAAGGTTGAATATTATATCATAAAAATCTCACAAGTATTGATATTCTAATACCCTAAACGAAAGTAATGTGGCAATAATAAAAAATTTGGTCACATTCCGCTAAGTCAGTACATACATAAATATAATGTTAGTGATATATAAGTCACTAGTAATTATGGAGTAGCCACTCACGGGAAAGTGTGTCCATTTCATGGAACGAGAAAACGGGAATATTTAAAGGGGAGACTTCTAAAAGTTATGCAAAGGAAATGGGGCACATTAAAATTAACTCATTTAAAGAGGGGGCATCTGTAATAACAAGGAAGACGGCAACAGTTATTTAGCCCACATAATTCTGAGGCAAACTCAGGTTCAACCTTCAGAAACTGCAAGAAAAATAGTCCCTAATTCCTCGATGTGGCACTACATTTAACACAGTTTAATGCATTCGTATAAGAGCCCAGTTTTAGACTGTGTACTATTGTCTCAACTAAACACACATCTAACTTCAGTAACCCATCTCTGATATTGTATAATGACTGCCTATCATGCTTAATAACTGCAGAATCTACAATATCCCTTTCAAGCCAAGAAGAACAAGGAAAGATGACTCTCGCTTCCCGCCAATTTGCCGGGTTATTGCAAGCTGTAATATGGTTGAAAATCACTTTCAATTCCTGTGCTATACTTATAAAATAACAGTGTTGGGAAATTCTCACTTCTAATGTTTTTCCCGTCTGTCCCAAATAGGAGAGACTACATCCGTTGCAACCAACTCTGTAGACACCACCAACATGTTGCTGGGGTGAATTCTTCATCAGAATGCTTCTAACAGTCTGTGAATTTTTAAATACTACTTGTATATTAAATCTTCTAAGAGCATTCAGCAGGATAGATAATTTCTCTTTGTATGGAAGGACCAGCACATTCTTGGAATGAGGTGTTGTCTTAGGTTCTGGCAGCTAAGAAAACTTATTATAAAACAGAGCCTAGGATAACACCTAGGACCAAGAATATGCTCGCTCAAGATAATGCTTCCTAGTGCCTACTTGAATGATGAAATAAAGTGGGACTCCAATTTGTCCCTCTAAAATTCAGCAGTCACCCTCCTTCATTAGTCTCTCCTTGGTCAGAGCAGGAAAGCAGCGACGGTGATTCCGCCATGAGGCAAAGAAGGTACTATTTCTGCTACTAGTCCTTGGTCAGTGATGCGTTGAAGGTCTGAACGAGGGAAACAGCTCATTCTGCTGCTTCATTCACGACCTTTAAAGAGACTGCAGAATTCTTCTTTTCCAGGAACGTCGCGTTCGTCTCCCACATTTCGGGGTCTTCATTCAAGAAGGAAGATTTTTCTTTCCCCTTCCTCTGCTCAGCAATGATTCTAAACATCTTCAGCGTCCTCTTAGTAATGAACTCCTCCAGTCTGACTCCGATCTCTGGGACACCTTGCAAACAACGGGGGCACCCTGGTTTCTTTTCCCACTCAAGGTTGGTCACCATCTGGCGCTTTGTTGCAATGTCCACTTTCTCATTGAAGAATGCCAATCCAACCAGGTGTTCCTCCAGATACCAGAGAGGGTGTGCAAAGTTGATGGCAGGGAAGACCAAATCATTGTGAGGAGCTTGCACGCCACATGGAGCCTCGTGCCAGAACCAGATATAGATCAAGGTGGCAAAAAGTGAGTGATCCAACTGCACGCGATTCCTTAGCAGTGAGACTGAACTGGTTCCAGAAGAGGAAAACCTTCAGGGTATATAGTCCCTTCCCCATCCACCGCGCATAATGAGTCGGGCCTGGGGGCTGAGGAACTCAGTGTAGTCTGCTCCCACTTGCTGCTCCTTCATAGCCTGCTTGATGTAGGAAACCATGTTGGTGAACTGGTCTTCCAATCTTTGTTCGCGGAACATTTCGCCGGGGGCACCAACGTATACCTCTTAGTTGATGCTGGGCCACTCCATCTGAAACCTTATGAAGAGTCCAGTTTCCAGTCCTCCCGTCGGCCCGAAGACTACCTTGAAAACACTGGAGAGGACAATCTCCTACACATGATGGCAAGCTGTCCACACGAGTTCCCTCCCAAGCCCTTCTTCGATCAGCGTGTAGGCTCTGCAGTGGAGACCCGTGTTCGAAGCAGCCGTATCAAAGACCAGACCTTCAATATAAGGACGGAGTGACCAACTGTCAAGAGCCACCATACATGCCTCCACCCCAGTTCCCCTTTCTGTCTTCAGCATAGCCAACAACTATTCGAAACCGCCCAAGCCAGCAGAGCACAGCTACAAGGTCGACCCTTTCCCTATTCCCAGAAGAAGCAGCTTGACGTCGTAGTGCAGGAGAAGCGGACCTTGGGGGTGAAGACTTCTCTATCTTGAGTTTACACTTGAAGCCATGGCTGCCGTCTGGATCGCCGGACTGAGCTTTTGGAGAGAGGCAGACTCGAGAGATCATGGCCAAGTGCCCTTGCCACGGTTCCTGCCATGAACACGGCTTCACGGTCCAGGAGGATGACTCGATCGAGGGCTGACACGACAGCAGGAGAGGCGAAGATGCTCTTTGGTTGAATGGGAAGCGTTGTAAATACTGTCGAGCAACTGGGAGTAGAAACAAAGTTGTAGCCGCCCTCGAACTCGAGGCTGGAGGAACACGTGGAAGACAGCTGAGGTGCTGCCACCGATAACGAAGCTGCCTCGGCCTCTGCCTTCACCCTTCTCGCCTTCTTTTGTTCTTCCCGAAGTCATCTGCGCCAGGACATCACTGGCTCCAATGTCAAAGAGGTTGCCGAGGGAGTCTTGGAAAATCCTGGCTTGCATATCACCTCGCTTTCGACTCTTCTTGAGATTCTGGTATTCCCGCATTATTTTTTCCAACTTCCGCACGCAGGAATCTAACCGCTGGGTAGATGGCACAGCAGGCTTTGCATAACTTCGCGAAGCTTTTTTGGAAAGGTAGGTTCTGCTTCGGGTGAAAGAATTGTGACATGCAAAGTACGTCACCTCGCGTCGGAAGATGAGCAGTTGAAAAAAACTCCAGGGGACACCCTACTAACCACCATTCCGATGCACTTCGTGTAATCGATGATGAGGATGCCATCTGGGATAAAGAGAAACCAAAGATGAAGTTTTGCGCAACCTTTAAATGTGCTTTAAATGGTCCAACTTTTGGCACACAGTACAGGCTCATATAGTGGAATACAAATCACATTGTGGAGCGCACTTCCTTTGAAGTTTTAAAATTAACATGTATTTTTGGACCGGTCTAATAAGCATACGTTAGTGACCTTCCTATATACCTGGAGTATACCTGGAGAGGGTTTCAGGAGTCAACGCCTCCGCTGCCCGGTCTGTGACCAGGCCTCGTGGTGGCTCCGGGTCTGATCAACCAGGCTGTTACTGCTGGCCTCACGCAACCCGACGTACGAACCACAGCCCAGCTGGTCAAGTACTGACTTTAGATGCCTGTCCAGCGCCTTCTTGAAGACTGTAGACACAGACACCCTAAAACCTTCCTTAAAGGGTAAATGTATCAATTAACTCGCTGCCTCAGCCATCTAGTGGCATTGGCATCAACACATCTAAGAAAGGGAATTTAAATTACACTTCTTTCTCCACAGTGAATTAATAGACACGGCCAGAGAATTAAGTATCTGTAAAAATGTATCCATGGGCATATTATTTGGCCAACACAAGATATCATTCATATATCTGAACCATTTAGCTTCACAGAGCAGGATGTTTATCAACAGCCTAGCCTCGACAAACTCCATATACAGATTGCTGAATAAGGGATACAATGGATTTCCCATAGCCATACCCTGCCTTTGAGCGTATTATTTTCCTTAAAATTTAAACTTAAAATCAAATACACACAACTTAATCAACTCACTAAAGGTATTCTTACCAAAAGGAAGGGAAAGCTCATCTAATTCTTCTTCCAAATAAGACAGGAAATCTAAAAGAGGAACTCGGATGAACAGCACAGTGAAATCAAGACTTACATTTTTACAAGTTGTGAATGAGATCAACATTATTGTTTATGTGGGTTTTGGAAATGTTGACAAGCATTGAAGTTAATATTTGTACCAGCCATTATGGCAGGGCATATGTTGCCGTTCCTACAGAGCTATTGTGATTTTCAGCCACCTTAGAGTGACTCTAAGGCGACCAGTTTCCCGAGTTATTAAGAGACTCCTATACGAATATCATGGAAAGTCTTAAGTGTTGCAGTGCCACATGAAGGAATAAGGTCTGCTTGACTGCTGGTTTTGATGGTTAGGCCTGTGTGTGCCTCAGAATCTTGTGGGATAAACAAACCATGACCATCTTCATTTTGGATAAAACACCGATGTCTCCCCTTGAAATTAATCCCTGTCGGCTGTGGACCCGTTTTCTAGATGTATAGAAAAATTTCTAAGACATGCCCCACATGTCTATAATTAACATGTAAAGTCTTTTACAGCATATCGAAGTATGGCCAAATTTTTGGATAATTTTCATGTCGCTAATATTACGTTCGTGAGGCTATTACAACTAAATCAGTGTTTGTGGTGGGGCTGTCTTCTAATGCTTTAAAATTCAATCTTCCAGGTACGGGGGCACTAGGCACTAGCGATTGGTATGTCTTGGGCACTTATTGCCTCCTGCCTTCCTCCACCCTCACTCGAGCAATTTCGCTTCCACTAAACGTATTTGCTTGGAATTCCTCATCTTTTCTGCAGTACTGCAAAGTCCTGATGTGTTGATTGCAACACGATATGCCTAGGGCTTCATAAAATTTATGAAGGTGTTGCCAATATGTACTGCCTAAAATATTGCTCAAGAAAATGCAATGACTTTCAAGGTGCTAAACGTGATACATCACTAGCAACTTCACCAATATTTGGTCTGAAACATGATGCATTACCAGCGACCTCAACAGTGTCTGGTCTGAAACATGATGCATTACCAGCGACCTCAACAGTGTCTGGTCTGAAACATGATGCATTACCAGCGACCTCAACAGTGTCTGGTCTGAAACATGATGCATTACCAGAAACCTCACCAATGTCTGGACTGAAACTGCTTGGCAGAGAGGTACTTCCACATAAGACAGAAACTTAAATTTGTGATATGAAAAGCGACTTGATATTTCACTTCTCCTCTGCCAAGTACACTCATCTTTTCACCAGTTTTCCTTCTCTTTATCGACTCACAGGTTTGTGACTTGGTAAAGCCGACTGTGTCGAAGAAATGATGTCAATAAAGGATCAAATAGTACTGCGTTTGTCTTTTTTTTCCAAGTTACACCAGTGACATGTCACAAGCTGTCGGCCGTATCACTCTCTCATTTTCCCCTGATTCGATCCCAGGGACGACTGGACCTCTGCCTTGGCCTGCTGTTCCCTCTGGCTCAGCTCATCTACCGTCTCTGCTCCACCTCGCCACCAATTTATGTGTGTTAATAAACTCCAGAGCAGCCATTGATGTCTTTGACTTGCCCTGCTAGCTCGCTTAATGCCAGTCACTGCACAAGATTGCAAAATAAGTGTGTGAGGCCACGAACCATGCCAAGCGTGTTTAATAGACGATATATGTGAGTGAATGAGCGAGTGAACAAATAAGTGAGTACGTGAGAGCCTTAAGTGAGTGAGGTCACGAGAGTGAGGCTACGAATGAGTAAGGGTATGAGTGAATGAGCTAGTGGGGGTGACCATGAGTGAGGGAGTAAGGGTACCTAGACTACTGTACAAGACAGAGGAGAGAGTCCTCCTCAACACTTGTGTGTAGAGGAGAGGTGTTGACTTCTCATTAGTGAACAGTACAACCCTGTTTGTCTTACCACAACGCTTCTCTCTTTACTGCCTGACTCTGCCTCAGCTCTTCTCTCCTCACTGCCTCTTCTTTCCTTAGTATTTCTGTCCTCAATGCCTCACTCTGACTAAGCAGTTTCCTCAGTATTGGTTCACTCTGCTTGAGCACTTCTCCCTTTACTGGTTCACTCTGCCTGAGAACTTTCCTCGTTACTTCTTCGTCTCCCCGAAACCACTTTTCGAAATACAATAAAAGCCAAGGCAACGCTATGAGACCATCTGTAAGGTGCACACTTTAAGTACCTCAGTCAGAGCTCGGGCGAGGTAACCTTTTTCAAGTCGCCTCTGGCAAATCTCAACCACTACCAACAGCATCTTACAAAGGTAACTGTGATAGCTTATCTTGACACTGCAAGCATCGACTCGAGTACTGAAAATGTCAAATAAAGAGGAAACAAACTATACAACTGAATACGTACAAATATTTGTAGCGTATCACGTCCTACGTGAGAATCTCGTAAAAAAAATTTGCCATTGGCAAGATTATCCTGTGTTGGTTAGTTTCATACTCCTAACAATAAGAGTTGCAGTAATAAAATCCATAGGTCAAAAATGATTTCCAGCATATTGGTAAGCCGCAAATATGTTTATCAGGCGATGGAAATTTATCATTTTATGTAAGGAATTTGTCAGCTTACTGCTAAGGAATGGTAAAAATAGGAATAAAACAAATGTGTAGAATTTTTATATTTTATTTGTTCCGTGGCTCTGTTGGTAACGCTCTCACCTTACACACTGAGTGTCCGTCGTTCAAACTCCGGCATGGGTGAAAACACTGAACATGCTTCCTTACTCCTGCTGTCCCTGTTCACTAAGCAGTAGGTAGGTATCTGGGTGTTACCCTGTCAATGTTCACCCAGCAGTAAGTAGGAATCTGGTTGTTAATCACCTTAAACCTGCTGTCCTTGTTCACCTAGGAGTAATACCTGAATGTTAGTTGACCAGTGTGGGTCGCATCCTGGGGCACAAGAATGAAGGACTTCAATGAGAGTAAGACAAGGCAGTCCTCGATGACGAACAAATGTTATCTTTCCTTAATTAAACCCGTTAGTGTTACCAGCACATGGAATGGTGGACGTTCGATCTTCTTTCTACTAAGAGTGAAACAAATTACACTTAATTGTCGCGGAAACAAAGGAAAGCCATTTAATTGATATAATTGTGGCGTCGTGGGATGGAAAATTAAAATGATACTGACACGACATTAAACTTTTAAGATTTTGAAACTTCCTCAGAATTTCCTATTTATTTTATATATGCCTTACAATGCTAAATTTAGATGGATAGCTCTATTTAACTCATTAACAAATTGCTAATGTTGCTCAGCACCCCTGCAGGAAAAAAATTCAAATCTCATATTAGAACAGACGTACAGAGTGCTTCTGAAGGAAGGTTGAAAGTGATTAGTTTTATGAGCCAAAATATTGTTAAGAGTAATCGCCTCTTTTTTGAGAATGAATTAGACATTGCATTAAATTAAGGTCGATGATTCATGATTGCCTCATGAATTTAAAACATGTGGTTAACGCACTGGCTTGTGAGTTTTAGGACTTGTGGAAAATACTGTATATTTTCCGAAAATACAGTGTATTTTGTATGTAAATTAGTGTAATATATTGTAGGTAATACAAATTAATTTGTGAATAAAGAACCAGCGAAATTGTTGAGCGTCGCTGGGGTGAGTCGCCATTGTTTTGAACTGACCAAGAGAAATGTTAGTGAAAATCGGAAGAATTTTCGTTGCTCTAGAGGTTATATGGGGCTTAAAACCTCTCAAATAGGAGCCGAAATTGTTGAAATTGCAGTCCTGCAGAATGTGACAATTAGGCGACTGGACAGGACTCCGTAATTAGATGGAAACAGGATATTACCACAGCTGAGTGATGTCTATATTAATGTTGAAATTCTGGCCAGTATTTTCTTCATATTTTAGACAGGGGGTATTGTGTATGGCGCACCGTAATCTCCAGACTAATTGGTGAGTGGTATTAAGATAAATTCTCCTTCAATGTATATGTAGTCATTTATTAAAATTAACATACAGTCCACATATTTATATTAATATACCAGGATTTCTGGTGATGTATAATTCATTTAAAAATTAGTATAGGTCCAGAGTGACTTGTGGAGATAGAGACTGTAGTAGGTATAGAAGGGGGACATTTTTTGCGACCTAGGTGTCCTAAAATTCCTACTTGTCTCTGTAACTTTGATAAAAAAATAATTACCTCTGTTACCATTTATTGGAATGTATCTAATGAGGCACATCCAAGTAAATTTAACTTTCCACAGGACTCACTTGCACCGGGTTCAAGCCCCACCAGTTCCGTGGCCCCACCAGTCCCGTGTTTGTTTACAGTCGTGTTATTACGATTTCGTGAGTTGCAAGGCAAGTCTCTGATACGTGGTTTAAAACGACGAGTGAGCAAACACCAGAACCTATTTATTAGAAAACGTTTCGGTCCGGGACTTTGAGCCAGGACACAAACGTTTTCTAAGAAACATGTCCAGGTGTTAAAAAAAAAAAAACTTTGGTTTTTCATTTTTAGGTCACACTGCTTCGGTAGGATACGGCAGGATCGTTGAAAAAAATGTCCCGGTGTTTGCTTACCTGTCTTATTAAATAAATTTGTTGGCATCAGTTAACGAGGTGTAATAATAGTTACACGAAGGATGTTCTTTCTATTTCCTAGTTCACTTGTCTCAGTGTGCCTGTCTCTGAGACCCAGCAACCTGATTCATTTAGACCAGTCTCCTTAACACATTTGAAAGAATTATACTTATCAGAATCAGATGGGACTCGAAGGTAAGGACCCACTAGGGACGAGGGGGAAGTAAGCATAGTTGAAGAATAGGTGGGGGAGAGCAAGAAAAATAAAGAAAAGAGTCGGGGATTGTGAAGGCTTACTCAGCCCTGTAACAACTTCAGACAGTATTACCAAGGCTGGCTCCTCCTCAGGAAAATTAATGTATAGAAAAAGAAATAATAACAGACAAACATAAACACTTTATTATATAGAAAATATAAAACATTTATATATGAAATATTAATCCTATATTAAAGAAAATGAAAAATGAAAAATATAAATGATAATTGAATTCAACGCTAATATATATAGGGGTGTCTGGTGTTGGTGACACTGCTTGTTGTTGAAATCGTAGCCGTTGCTGATGATGGAGGGGGGGGGGGGTCGCAGGTGTTGATGACAACCCACCGGCTCGTTCTTCACAGTATAGCCGTGAGTATTATATCCCGATGACAGGAAAGCAGGTTCTTTACCGCTGCAATGATGAGGGGTTACGTCCTGCAGTTTCATACAGGTGCACAGGTAATTAAATCCAAAAAGGGAAAGTCTAAGGATGTTAGTCCATCTCCATCAGTTCTGCTTGTTGATTGTCAGGTGACCCTCTCTGTCATCCAAGAGTAGTGCTGGGAGCTGTGAGTCTAGTGATTACTGTTTGGACCGGAGCCCCACACGTCACCTATCGGGGGGGGGGAAGAAGGGGAGAAGGGATAGCGGGAGCTAGACTGACCCTACCTTAACAAGCAGCCGGCAGTCAAACTATCACTTTCGGGGTGGGGGAAAAAAGGTGGGAATAGCGGGAGCTTGACTTACCCTACCTTAACAAGTAGCCGGCAATGAAACAATTGTTAGTATATACTCCCTCTCTACTCCTATCTATTGAACTTTTCCCTCACACTCCCCCATACAAAGACTTAGTCAAGGAGTATAAGAAGAATAGGCGAGGAAAAAGTTCTAACATATGGAAGTTGTGTAAGGCAAGAAATCTTCTACTGACTGTCACGACTTAACCAGTCAGAGAAATAATTGGATGAACCATTGATATACACAATATGGAACTTAAAAGCCTGGAGTGCCAATGTCCACCTCAAGAGGCGACTGTTGGTTCCCTTAAAAGTTTCTAGGTATATCAAAGGTTTTTGGTCCGTTTCTAAAATGAATTCTTTTCCACGCAAATAAAATTTAAAGTTTGGAGATACCCCACACAAGGGCCAAACATTCCTTTTCTATGGTGGAGTATCTCGTTTCTGTGGGAAGGAGTTTCCGGCTTAGGAAGCATACAGGGAAGGGAGTACCATCATGGTATTGTAGTAGCACCGCACCTAAGCCAGTATTGGAGGCATCAGTTCTTAAACAAAATGTTTTATTCATATCTGGAATCTTAAGTATAGGATCTTTCGAAAAGATACTTTTAATCTCATTAAACTTTTCCCGAGTTCAAAAGGTTCCTTCACAGACTTTTTAAGGAAGTCGGATAAGATGCCTGTAAGATCAGTAAGGTTTGGGATAAACCGTGCATAAAAATTTACAGAACCAAGAAAGCTTCTTGGTTTTGGGGAATTTAAATTCTAATAAAGTTTTGATCTTACTGGGGAGAGGCTGCAGAGAGTTATTAGAAAGTATCAGGGAAGAATTTCTTCGGCTTGGCAGTGAGGCCATATGAGCGTAACCTAAGCAAAACTGATGTTAATGTTTGGATATGTTCGCCCCACGTGGATGTCATTACGTAAATGTTATCAAAATAAACTGAAACTTTGGCATATTACCAAAGACCTTTCTCATCAGTCTCACGTAGGTAGCACAGGCAGTTACCAAACCGAAGGGCATAGTTCTATACTGCATCAGTCCTTGGTGTGTAGGAAAAGTGGTGTACTGCTTAGAAGAAGGATCTAACATTACTTGATGATATGCCTGCACAATATCAATCTCTGAAAAGAAGGAAGCGTCATAAAATTTGTGTAGATCGCTATCTATTAAGGGCATAGGCTCAGCATCCCACCGAGTTATAGCATTAAGGCCTCTGAAGTCAATAGCAAGTCTATATGAATTATCCTCCTTCTTAACCATGACAACTGGTGAACAATATGAAGATACTGAAGGTTCAATGATCTTTAGTTTTAATAATTTGTCTACCTCTCGGTCAAATGCATCCCTAAGGTGAACTGGAACTGGGTATAATTTTCGTTTGATAGGATTGTCACTAAGTCAGTCTTATGGACTACCGTGGAGGTAACACCTGGAATATCAGTAAAGACGTCTGAAAAGTTACTCACACATTGAAGTAGTTCATGTCTCTTATGGTCATCCAAAGATTCATTAATATTAATGTTGGTTGAGTCCGAGTGGTCAAGAGTCACCAAGTCATGTAGTTCTTCATCATAGTCTAAGTTAGAGGTGTCAATTACGCACACCTTACATTCTTCAGTTGTCGTATCAAGATCGTGTGGAAAAACTAAGCCAAAGTTATTAAAGTAGTTAACCGAATTTCTTCGGTAATATTTCTTAAGGATGTTGATATGATAAAGCTTAGGTTTCCCCTTGACTTCTATGAGGTAATCAACTTTCCCACAAATTTATAATACTTTATATGGACCTTTCCATGCTACTAATAATTTATTTGACTTGATAGGCAAAAGTACAAGAACTTCATCTCCTACTTTAAAACTTCTCCTCTGACTTTTGGAATCAAAATAGGTTTTGTACTGGTCCATTGACAAGCTTAGGTTTTTCGAAACTATGTCAGAGGTCTCCTCAAGTTTGGATCTAAGGTCAAGGAGAAACTGGTAAGAAGACTGAACCTCAGCACTCATCTCCTCATTAGTCCATAAGTCATGAAGAATGGACAATGGGCCTCTGGCCTGTCTACCATAGAGAAGTTCAAAAGGTGAAAGCCCCAAAGAGTCACTGGGAACTTCCCTCATGGCAAACAAAGCACAGGGTAGGTAACGATGCCACTCCTTAGGTTTAAGGGAGCAAAGTTTCCTTAAAATGGACTTGAGAATCGAATGCTGGCGCTCAATCCTCCCATTACAGCTGGGATGATAAGGTGTGGTGAAGAGAGGCTTCACTCCCAGAAGTTGGTATAGATGTTGCATTAAGTCAGATGTAAATTGTGTCCCACGGTCAGACAAAATTTATCTAGGGATGCCAACTCTGGAGAAGATGGACAAAAGGGCTTCAGCCACCTCTGTAGTGGTTATGGTCTTTAAGGGTATGGCTTCAGGGAAACTCGAAGCATAATCAACTAATGTTAATATATATCTATGTCCCCCAGATGAAAGTGGAGATAAAGGACCAACGATGTCAATAGCTACTCTTTCAAACGGTACCGTAAAGATTGGCATTTTGACCATAGGTACTCGCCTGGTACCTCGGGAGGATGACAGTTGGCAAACTGTACACGATCTACAATAGGTAGTGACATCTGAGGACATTTTTGGCCAAAAATAGGTTTCCCTAATTTTATTTAAGGTTTTACGATGCGAGAAATGTCCGGCCACTGGCAGGTCATGAGCCATTTTAAGAACTGTCTCTCTGCATTGACTTAGAACAACTAAGATGGAATAGTCAATCTCATCTGAATTTAATTTGAATACTGACTTGTACAAGATACCTTTTATATATTCAAATTTATATGAAAAGTTTTTCCTTTGGATAACTTGATTTTGTTTAGCAGCATTATGGCAATTCTGAAGAGAATGGCAATTACGTTGTAAATTGACAAAGGAGCCCTTCGATATATCTAAAGGCTTAAAATCAGGGAAAATCAAAGGATGGACAGTAGGAGAAACCTGGGCTTTGGTCTGAGCCCTAGTCAAGACATTTATGGTATCGGAGGTGATATCTTCACTTTCATCTAACAAGTGAACCGGTGATCCTATTACCTCGCTTTCGAGAGTAGCATCACTGGTTTTTAATCCCACATGAATCTCACGAGACATTGTCTCATCTGAACTTTCGAGGGGCTTCTCTGACTCTACAGGAAGAGGATCTGAAACACTTATGTCCACCTTTGGTGATGAAAGGTCAACCTCAGAAGGAAGAATGGCACCTTTTACATTACCTATTAGTATGGAGCAAGAAGTGATAGGAGCTAGTACGGCTTCAGACCAACCTGTGAACCATTTAGACCTAATGTAACAACGGATGGTAGGAAAAGTGTCCGTACGGCCCAAGTAGTCTGAAAGTATAGCAGAGGAATGAGTTTCTTTAAGGTTAGGGAACAGCTTATCAGAAATGACTATACATGTGCATCCAGTGTCTCGTAAAATGGTAGATACATTAAGTCCATTAACTGTTCCTGAACAGAAGGGTGCTTGGTCATTACAGTCTTTAAAACATCTTCCAACTTTTTGGACCTTCTTAGAAGGACAATCTGGACGTTTGTGTCCCTTAACACCACACAAATGACAAACAGGAATAAAAGAAGTCATTTTACTTTCCACTAGAGGCTTTGATTTCTTAAGGTCTGATGAACCCTTGCCCTTAGGGTTCGATCCCTTTAAGTCTTTATAGGAATTGTGAGCCTCAGCATACAGGTCAGTAGCCTCAGCAACTTCCTCAGCTTTAATCAGGTTACGTTCTCTGATGAATGTTCGTATCTGATGGGGAAGAGCTGTCAAGAACTGGTCAGCAACCATGAAGTCTCTAAGAGATTCATAACTGTAATCAATTCCTGAACTCTCTATCCAAAAGTCGAACAAACGAAAGAGTGTTACCTGCTACTGCTGAAAGTTCTGGCCAGGCTGTAAGGTGGCATACCTGAAATCTTCCTGTAAGAATTAGTGGTTTTTTGATATGCTTCAAGGATTGCCTTCTTTAGTAGGTTATAATTACACATGATATCCTGCGAGAAAGTTGCAGAGATATTCAAGGCTGTACCAGAAAATAACATTCCTAACCTGGTAGCCCAGGTGTCAGCAGGCCATTCACAGAGGGTAGCGGTATTTTCAAACCTGATAATGTATGAAGTTATGTCTTTCCCCTCTGTGAAGGGAGGTAAATTAGGTGTTGGAATATGTGCACTGACTGCACGTTGTTCCATTACTCCTTCCTTTAATTGTTGTTGTGTAAAAGTTAACTTTTTATTCTCTAATTCAAGGCGAGATTTTTCGAGCTCGCGATCCTTTTCTCTCTCTATTAACTCATGTTCTCTAGCTTTTTCCTCAACTTCTCTATCCTTTGCTCTTTCCTCAAGTTCTCTTAATTTAACTTGTTCTTCACGTACTCTAGCTCACACTCCTTTTTGTCTTCTCTCTCTCTTTCTAACTGTCTTTCTTGGATTTCTCTCTCAATTCTCTCTCTTTCCTTTTTCTCTTCTCTTTTGATTCTCCTTCTATCCTTTTCTTCTTCTCTTTCCCTTTCTAACTGTCTTTCTTCTCTCTCAATTCTCTCTCTTTCAAGTCTTTCCTGGATCTTAGCACTAATGAAAGATTCTAAATTTTTCCCTGTTATTCCTAACTTACTTCCAGCGTTCATCCAAAACTGGTATTCCTCCATGCTTGCAAGAATAACTTAAACTATCAGGGGAAATGAAACGGGTATTAAAGAAAACGGAGGGTTCAATTCCTGCTCCGCTTAAACTGTAAATAAACCAGAGGGCTCGATCCCTGCTTCAATTAAACAATATGTATTAATTAAAACGAAGAGTTCTATGCCGGCTCCGAGCAAACAGTAAGTAGAATGGGGTCATTTGACCATCCAATCTTCTCACCAACAAATCAAGAGTGTCCTATGACAGTTCCCTTGATATAATAAAGAGCTCAATGAAACAAATTGTCACTGGAAAATCTCGGGTCCCTAGAGTCTAATCCTCCAAAGTGTTTCAAGCTCACACAAAAATAGATGGCAGAATTAACTAGTATTCCTGCCTTGGCTTGACTTACAATAAATTGAGACTATAACAATCACCAAATCTTTTAAATACCTGTACTGTAGTCCTACCATAGAGAATGATTACTCATGGCTGGTGGTAACCGTCTGTGGTATGCAGCATTGAAGTTCCAATGGTAGATTCGAGATGGACTTGAATCTTGATTCAGTCGAGTTGATCCTGGCAAGGTCGCCACTTGTGAAGGCTTACTCAGCCCTGTAATAACTTCAGACAGTATTACCAAGGCTGGCTCCTCCTCAGGAAAATTAATGTATAGAAAAAGAAATAATAACAGACAAACATAAACACTTTATTATATAGAAAATATAAAACACTTAAATATGAAATATTAATCCTACATTAAAGAAAATGAAAAATGAAAAATATAAATGATAATTGAATTCAACGCTAATATATATAGGGGTGTCTGGTGTTGGTGACACTGCTTGTTGTTGAAATCGTAGCCGTTGCCGATGATGGGGGACGGGGGGTCGCAGGTGTTGATGACAACCCACCGGCTCGTTCTTCACAGTATAGCCGTGAGTATTATATCCCGATGACAGGAAAGCAGGTTCTTTACCGCTGCAATGATGAGGGGTTACGTCCTGCAATTTCATACAGGTGCACAGGTAATTAAATCCAAAAAGGGGAAGTCTCAGGATGTTAGTCCATCTCCATCAGTTCTGCTCGTTGATTGGCAGGTGACCCTCTCTGTCATCCAAGAGTAGTGCTGGGAACTGTGAGTCTAGTGATTACTGTTTGGACCGGAGCCCCACACGTCACCTTTCGGGGGGGGGGAAGAAGGGGGAAGGGATAGCAGGAGCTAGATTGACCCTACCTTAACAAGCAGCCGGCAGTCAAACTATCACTTTCGGGGTGGGGAAAAAAGGCGGGAATAGCGGGAGCTTGACTTACCCTACCTTAACAAGTAGCCGGCAATGAAACTATTGTTACTATATACTCCCTCTCTACTCCTATCTATTGAACTTTTCCCTCACAGGGGTAAACCCAACTGCAGGGAATTGTAATAGTCATGTACTCCTACATGTGCCTAGACAAGATGCAGTCACCACAGCTCTCTCCTCCAGAATGAATTGAATTCCCAAAAAAATCGGAATCAAAATCATAAGGGACAATTATACTTAAGGGAGGATTGGCGTTTTCCAAAGAATCAGAAACCAACTCTCGCCTCATCACTACGGTTTTATGAAAGGATAATGTGTTTTTGTGTTGCCACCTTTTTCACTGCACACTCTTCCACTAGTTTTACCACAGTTTTTAACCTAGAATCGGCATTTAATTTCCTAAACAACGCTGTTATCCTACGTGAACTAGACAAAGTGAATATTGATGGTAGCCTACTCGGTTATTTATAAGGTTATCTGTCAATTAAAGTATTCTCTTTTCTTTAACAAATTTTAGAAGGGAGACTAAAGAAATGTCGGTCAGGTACATCACAGGGTGAACTTACGTCCTGAAAAGTGCTCTACCTACCTCACCTAAATATATAAACAATAATGGAGACATCAGGATCTGTACAACAAGGCATAAGAAGATGAGTAGCATTTTTAACGAGGCAAAAGTAATTTGTAATCGATTAGGCCTCACTTGGCAAATATATTGACAAACATACGATTTGTCCCACCCATCTGTTTGCAAGGTGAAAACATCATTGCAGATATATTGGTGTAGACCTACCCTTCAGTAAATGCTTCATATCACAACTAAATGAGGAATACAAAGATAGGCTATATGCTTTCAAAGCTGTCGCTGGTTACAACCCCAACTATGGTGCTAATGTGAGAATAGTTGGAATAATTAACATTAGTCTTCATCAGATCCATAATTTATTAAGTTGTTCCAATGTAATGATTAGCTAATGAAAATTCTCTCAGGTTCTTGGAATAATTCATGGCTGTCCTAAAACGACCAAGGTTCTTAATATGAGGAAGGAAAAGATTATTAGTGATTAGTGACATTAAAATGTCACTACTGTCAGTGTCACTACGAATCTTGTTAAATGTTTAGAAATAAACGTAAATTTAAATGGATTTAGAAGACATCCTATTACACTAAGTTTTATAACTTGAACGAACTGTATCTATGAAGACAAAAAGAGCATTTCACCCTCTCCATGTAAGATGTGTTTATTTAATACCACATACCTGCAAGCCTCTCCCAAGAAGCTCATCACCTGTAATCCCTTCCTCAAATCAATTGCAAAGATAAGCACCCAAGAAATTTCTCGTTCAACTGCCACTAAAAATATATCACTGTGACTAATCTAAACAGGAGCCTATTGGCAGGACTGCATCTGCTCTAGTTGCCATCTCCCTGGATAAGAATCGATTGGAACTATGATGAGTTAGGTAAAAAACTTAATGACTGGATATCTACACTGCAAACTGAATTATTGTCATCCCAATGACACAAAAGTTCACTGATCACACTGAGTTTGACTCTATGATTATTACCGATTCTATGTCATCACTGGAGGTACTTGACTCACATAATGATAATAACAAGGAGGTCACTGGAGAAACTAGATATAGATACTCGAAAATTTGAGAAAATTAAATTATTAATGTACAGTTTTTATAGATTTCTAAACATATTGAGTTTCGCCTTCATGATAACGTTGCTAAGTTAGTCAAAAAAAGTTGCCCTGAAGGAAAATTTATAATATAACTTTGGTATATCTGTGTCTAACATTACGAATAATATTAGGACAGAATAATGAAAATTAATATCATGAATGCATTAAAATTCTGAGTAGATCTAGCATTCACTATAGTAACATAAACAGAGATAAGTACGTTTAATGGAGTAATTTGAAGTGTGAAAAGACTGATGTTGAAAAGGCCAGTCGTAGGCTTGGTTACAAATACTTCTGGTAGTTTGGAATACATTCTTTGAAGTGGGAACAGAAGTTGTAAGTTTTAATATCAACTTCGGGGATGGAAGAGAAAAAATCGCTTGCCTGACCTCACATGGGGATGCCACGAAGTCGTAAAAAGAGTTTGACGAAAAATCTTTATATACAAAAATATTACCCTCTCACTCTCACTCTCTCTCTCTCTCTCTCTCTCTCTCTCTCTCTCTCTCTCTCTCTCTCTCTCTCTCTCTCTCTCTCTCTCTCTCTCTCTCTCTTTCATAATCAATTTTAAGTACACAAAATGTGACTTATGGAGAAAATAGTTCAATTTACTTAACATTGTAACTTAATAGCCCGAAATCTGCTGGGATTCCACACAAAAGATCATACCACAGTTATCATAATTCTCTCAATTATAACTGGGGTTATAAAAGGCACTCGACAAGGCATCTCATTAATGATTGCTGGCCATTATTGCAAAAAATATATTATAGGAAACAATCTTCGTACCTGGATAAATGGCTGACCCACCAACAGGTAACGGAATGATGGTACTTATCCCAGGTATCTGAGTGGACGTGAACAATGATGCTCCTTTGGACTTGGTTCTTGGTACAATCCTCTTCGCAGCGTCCGTAAAGCATTTGAAGATTAGGACAGCCTGGTGGCTAAAGCTCCCGCTTCACACACGGAGGGCCCGGGTTCGATTCCCGGCGGGTGGAAACATTTCGACACGTTTCCTTACACCTGTTGTCCTGTTCACCTAGCAGCAAATAGGTACCTGGGTGTTAGTCGACTGGTGTGGGTCGCATCCTGGGGGACAAGATTAAGGACCCCAATGGAAATAAGTTAGACAGTCCTCGATGACGCACTGACTTTCTTGGGTTATCCTGGGTGGCTAACCCTCCGGGGTTAAAAATCCGAACGAAATCTTATCTTATCTTATCTTAACATTAGGACATCTAACATTAGGACAACATCTAACATTAGGACATCTAAAATTAGGACAACATCTAAGATTAGGACAACATCCAAGATTAGGAAAACATAGAAGATTAGGATATCTAACATTAGGACAACATGTAGTACAGCAAAACTTGGGAATGACGCAAAACTGAGGAAGAGTACAGAACGCAACATAAATATTAACAACAAAATTACTCATGTAGAGATTGTCATTAAACCATCAGTCACAACACAGTCACAACATAACCAGTCACAACATAACCAGCCACTATACAACCAGCCACTACACAACCAGTCACTACACAACCAGTCACTACACAACCAGTCACTACACAACCAGTCACTACACAACCAGTCACTACACAACCAGTCACTACACAACCAGTCACTACACAACCAGTCATAAAACCACCAGTCATTAAACCACCAGTCACTACACAGCCAGTCACAACATAACCAGCCACTATACAACCAGCCACTACACAACCAGCCACTATACAACCAGCCACTACACAACCAGTCACTACACAACCAGTCACTACACATCCAGTCACTACACAAGCAGTCACTACACAAGCAGTCACTAAACAACCAGTCACTACACATCCAGTCACTACACAAGCAGTTACTACATATCCACTCACTATACAGTCACTACACAACCAGTCGCTACACAACCAGTCACTACACAACCAGTTACTACACATCCACTCACTACACAGTCACAACATAAACAGTCATTACACTACCAGTCACTACACAACCAGTTACTAGACATCCACTCTCTACACAGTCAATACACAACCAGTCACTACACTACCAGTCACTACAAAACCAGCTACTACACATCCACTCTCTACACAGTCAATACACAACCAGTCACTACACTACCAGTCACTACAAAACCAGCTACTACACATCCACTCTCTACACAGTCAATACACAACCAGTCACTACACTACCAGTCACTACACAACCAGTTACTACACATCCACTCTCTACAGTCACTACACAGTCAATACACAACCAGTCACTATTCAACCAGTCACTATTCAACCAGTCACTACACAACCAGTCACTACACAACCAGTCACTACACAAGCAGTCTCTACACAACCAGTCACTACACAACCAGTCACTACACAAGCAGTCACTACACAAGCAGTCACTACACAAGCAGTCACTACACAAGCAGTCACTACACAAGCAGTCACTATACAACCAGTCACTACACAACCAGTCACTACACAACCAGTCACTACACAACCAGTCACTACACAACCAGTCACTACACAACCAGTCACTACACAACCAGTCACTACACAACCAGTCACTACACAACCAGTCACTACACAACCAGTCACTACACAACCAGTCACTACACAACCAGTCACTATACAACCAGTCACTACACAACCAGTCACTACACAACCAGTCACTACACAACCAGTCACTACACAACCAGTCACTACACAACCAGTCACTTGCTTGTTACACTCAACACAGCCGTTGAGATCAAGAATATAATTTTGCTTCAATTTCAACACTTGAATGTGAATTCACTTTTTGATTTTCCATTTGTCGTTGATAACATACTACACTGGTCAACAATTTTTGAAAAGTTGTATGCTTCTTAAATGAAATTAGTTAACTCTTATGTATTTTCATGTCCTGAATCCAAATATCACCTTGAAAAATGCTTATTGGCTATAGGTTGAAAGATTCGAGACATGTAATATTTGATTATTTTATTATAATGTACAATATGTGTCAGTATGTTTTAAACTCTAATCAGTACCTACTCTCTGTCTTTTTGCTTGACGCTTATAGTGGGCTGAAGAATCATCTCTTGCCATGTCCAGTAATATTCTCAAGTATTATTGTGTCCCATTTGATCTGGTACCATTTTTTCATGGTTGGAATATCTTGAAGTCTTTCACCATGTTCGTCTCTAACTGCCCCACAGTTCGCTGGATAAAACCTGAATGTTAGTCTAAAAAGTGGATTTTAAGTGACATGTTACATCCCATGTTCTTGTAAGCCTTGATGAGGTTTTACCACCAGTTCTTCATAGTTACCTTCCCTTCTGTTTCAGAGAAATCCCTTCGCCACTAACTTGAATGCTTACCAAGCAGCTTTCTCCTCCCCATGAAGGTCTGATTCAAAGTCACTATCTTTAAGAAGCTCTTGAATCTGAGGAACATTGAAGACTCCCTCTTAGCGTCGCTCAGCGAGGAAAATTTTGATGTTAAATATTTGAATCCCTAACTGCATTTGTCCATAGCTTTTATAAAGTTTTTCGTGAACCCCAGTTTTATGTGTATTGGTGGTAGCAAAATTTTGTTTCAATGAGAGGTGGATGCTGAACATTCTTCATCCCAGGCTCCAATGATTGACGAGATGGCCAGTCTCTCCTGGTGTAGTGGGAACCTCTTGCACGGCTGTCCCATTCACATAGAAAGCAGCAGTACTTGGTGCATCCGCCCTGCAAGCCCATCACAAGAGCAACAACCTTTAAGTCACCAAAGAGCTGCCATTGATATTCATCATATTTCATGCATTGCAACATATGCTTTACATTCACGCAAGTTTCTTTCATATGTGGTGCATAGCCTACAGGAACTGAAGATCTACTATTGCCGTGATGCAGCAAGACACCTTTCAGACTCGTTTTTGATGAATCTATAAACTACTTCCAGTGACTGGGTTCGTAGTCGACGCCAAGTGCTTCCATCAGACCATTAATAATGTTGCAAGCTACTAAATCACCTTCCACTACGAGGAAATCGTTGAACTACTACTGACGGACACGAAATTTTTGAAATCTTCACAAGAGCCTAGCAGCTCTGCCTTATTTTCGGGTAGTTGCTGATCCCTGATAAGGTCATGAAGTTCCCTTTTTGTTATGAGATGTTGCCTAAAGGAGTGTCCTTCATCAAAATTTGGGTCACTCTGTAATCCAGCACTGTCATCCTCCTCTTTTTTCTCCTCACCACTTTCTACATTTGACGGGAAGGGTAGCGAAGTTGGTGCATCAGAAACTTTCTCCATGTAGAACTTGGCGAATAGCTGATGGACCCCTTGTTTTTCTTTGACAAGTCCGTATGTCCTTGGATCACGGTACAACACTTAGCTCTTCTGGGTGAGTGATCTTTGTACGGTTGGATGGTCCAGTGGGTTAGTGTCGTGAAAAATCGCTCACCATAAGGTGGGCTGTAACTACATGGGTTTGATCCCGCACCTAATCGCATTGTTATTATTGATTAAATACCACTCGTTCGTGGTTACAATACTATATATACTGCTTGTGTTGGCTAGCACACCAAACGGGGAGTAGAATGAAGTTAGCTCTGAGGCACCCACACCATCGTATATCCTCGGATTACGGTACATCTAGCTTTGCTGGGGGCATGATCTTTGTAGGACTGGATGATCCTGTGGGTTAGAGATCGTGAATTTTCGCTCACCGTGAGGAGGGCTAAAACAACACGGGTTCGATCCCCCGGCTAGTCGCAGTGTTGTTATATGAGAGAGAGAGAGAGAGAGAGGGAGGGCGCGTGTTAGATTACTAAAATATCGCCTTTTGTATGTTTGATTTTCAAAAAATGTTGAGCTTAATTTTTGGGAGTTTAAATTTAATGAGTCGAATTTAAATTTAAAGTTTGCACGTTAAGAAATTTTTTTTAGGAATGCGTTTTACAGTTTCTATGCATAACATTACCACTTTATTCCCATTAACTGCCATGTTGTTTAAGGTACCTGTGAGGACCACAAGACTGGTACATGCTGTGTGGAAGGTTTGTAAAATCTTCGAAAAGAAGAAAAAGCCCCTCAGTGAGTTTAGAATTTAGATTGGATCATCTACTAACCATTCAGACACTCGTCAGACCAGGTTGAGTCAATCTGGAGGGACAGATTTACAAGTTCAATTAACCATTAACTCCTTACACTGTTTCACCAGTCATTAATAAATGGCATGGCAGGCATTAAGAACACAGGTTGCAATTCATGGCCTGTTGCATCAGGCCTTAAGCTCAGCAATATTGCATGAGGTCATGGGTTAAGTAAAACTACCCCTTCTGCGTTTGCCTTGGCATTGTCTTGCCTGGTTAACTCTACTAAACCTGGTTTACCCTGCTGAACCTTGTAAATGTTAAGGCATAATGTACCATAACACCGTAACTCAGGCTAGGTTTATAGAGTGCGGGTCCATAAGAAATCCTTACAAAATAGTGGTTATTAAGTAGCGGTACAAACACCCACTCACACCCACCCTACCATCAGCTCTGGCAAGAGACTTCATATTAGCCAAGGTTAAAGAGGTTAGTTACTCTGTGATTATGTTCCAAAACCTGCCACCACGACCGCGCTTGTAAATATTGCCATGGCTGCCGCTAGACTCTTTCTCTCCTGACAGTACCCTGTGACGTCATGCCACTACCTTGTGACGTCATGCCACCACCTTGTGGCGTCATGCCACCACCATGTGACGTCATGTCGCCACCCTCTGATGTCAAACCACCGCCATTCACTGCTGCCTGCTACGCTAACTTAAGAGAAACATTACGAAGTAGCATAAACTTCCCACACTATACACCAAGTTACTACCCAACCAGTCACTACACAGTCACTATACAGCCAATCACTATAAACCCAAGCACTATAGACCCAGTCGCTATACATATTACTATAGACCTAGTCACTATACACATCATACACCCGGTCACTATACACCACTATAGATCCAGTCACTATAGACCTAGTCACTATACACCACTATAGATCCAGTCACTATAGACCCAGTCACTATACACCACTATAGATCCAGTCACTATAGACCCAGTCACTATACGCCCAGTTACAGTACTTGTAGGGAATTTTCTCTAGAACGTCATCATAAGCTAAATAACTGTTCAGGAATTAAGGTACTTTGCTTTGTCGCTGTCTCAGCCTTCCGCAGCTGCACCCAGAAGTCTCCTCCGACGTGAAACAGCTGTTTTACAACCCTGAAGCTGTTGAGTGAAACGTAAGCGTGAGAATAATTGCCCCTGAGGAGCGTTGTCAGTACATAGATCATTCAAGAACTGAATAATAACAATTACATAATAATGACAATTACATTTACAAGTGTGGGTTCGATGGCCCGCGGGTAACCGGGTGTAAGATAACTCTGAATAGGTCATACCTTAGCGCTCAACCGCACATTCAACTGAACCAAACTATGCCTGAGCAGACTTACCTGGGTATAGCTATCGGACCCTTAAGTGTCACCCGGATATCCACTGTCTTGACTGAAGAATTTGTGTCTTATGGTGCACTGTTTGTCTGACGAATGTTCACAACACTGTACACCACACTGTCTTTTAATCTTGTCCTCTGCTCGCAGTAATGTCACTACAGGAAACCGAGCACACTTCTCTGTAATCTTTCTAACGCGAATATGGAGACTGAGAGGTCGAGAACGCGCTTATTATAGTTCCTTTTTAACACTGGTCAGCCATGACGTGTCTTGCTTGGCGCCCGGGTACAAACATGTGTTAAAAATTCAACTTGTTGATCAGAAGCTAAATGACATCTGCCCTTCCTGAGAGGGTCATCCTTCAGGGCTGAAAGGAGCTGAAAAGGGCTGAAGGGGGGCGATATCCCCTCCTGAAGAAAATTTCTCCAGAGTAATATTAGTCACTGCAAAACCAGTCACTACACAACCAGTCACTACAAAACCAGTCACTGCACAACCAATCACTGCATAACTAGTCGCTACACTACCACTCATTGCACAATCACTGCATAAAGCCACTACTACCAGTCACTACACAAAGAGTCACTGTATAACCAGTCACTACATTACCAGTCACTACACAACCAGTCACGGCACAGTCAGTCACAGCACAATCAGTCACTGTACAACCAGTCACTGTACAACCAGTCACTGTACATTCAGTCATTGTACATTCAGTCACTGTACAACCAGTCACTCTACAACCAGTTATTACACAACCAGACACTAGACAACCAGTCACTGTACAACCAGTCACTACACAATGAAGCACTGCACAGTCACTGTACAACCAGTGACTGTACAGCCAGTAACTACACAACCAGTCACTACACAACCATTCGCTACACACCCAGTCACTACAGTCAGTCACTACAGAACTAAGCACTGCTCAGTCACTGTACAACCACTGTACAACCAGTCACTACCCAACCATTCACTAAATAATCAGTCACTACACCCAGTCACTACAGGCAGTCACTGCAGAACTAAGCATTGCACAGTCACTGCGCAACCAGTCACTGCACAACCAGTCACTGCACAACCACTGTGCAGCCAGTCGCTGTACAACCAGTCACTGCACAACCAGTCACTGTGCAGCCAGTCACGACACAACCAGTCACTGCACAACCAGTCACTGCACAACCAGTCACTGTGCAGCCAGTCACGACACAACCAGTCACAGCACAACCAGTCACTGTACAACCAGTCACTGCACAGCAAATCATTGCACAACCAGTCACTGCACAACCAGCCACTGTACAACCAGTCGCTATACTACCAGTCACAGCACAGCCAGTCACTGTGCAGCCAGTCACTACACAACCAATCACAGCACAACCAGTCACTACACAACCTGTTAGTGTACAACCAGTCGCTATACTACCAGTCACAGCACAGCCAGTCACTCTACAACCAGTCACTGTACACCCATTCAGTACACAGTCACTGTACAACCAGTCACTACACAATGAAGCACTGCACAGTCAATGTACAACTACTGTACAACCATTCAGTACATAACCAGTCACTGTACAACCAGTCACTACACCAAGCACTGCAGAGTCACTGTACAACCAGTGACTGTACAGCCAGTTACTACACAACCAGTCACTACCCAACCGTTCACTAAATAACCTGTCACTACACAACCATTCTCACAGCACAACCAGTCACAGCACAACCAGTCACAACACAACCAGTCACTATACAACCAGTCACTGTACAACCAGTCACTACACAACCAGTCACTGTACAACCAGTCACTATACAACCAGTCACTATATATCCAGTCACTGTACAACCATTCACTACACAACCAGTCACTGTACAACCAGTCACTACACAATCAAGTACTGCACAGCCACTGTACAACCAGTCACTGTACAACCAGTCACTACACAACCAGTCACTGTACAACCAGTCACTACACAACCAGTCACTGTACAACCAGTCACTACACAACCAGTCACTGTACATCCATTCACTACACAACCAGTCACTGTACAACCATTCAGTATACAACCAGTCACTGTAGAACCAGTCACTACACAACGAAGCACTGCACAGTCACTGTAGAACCAGTCACTGTGCAACGAATCATTACACAACCAGTCACTACACAACCAGTCACTGTACAACCAGTCACTACACAACCAGTCACTGTACAACCAGTCACTACACAACCAGTCACTGTACATCCATTCACTACACAACCAGTCACTGTACAACCATTCAGTATACAACCAGTCACTGTAGAACCAGTCACTACACAACTAAGCACTGCACAGTCACTGTACAACCAGTGACTGTACAGCCAGTAACTACACAACCAGTCACTATACAACCAGTCACTACCCAGCCATTCACTAAATAACCAGTCACTACACAACCAGTTACTACACAACCAGTCACTACACAGCCACCACACAAGCAGTCACTACACAGTCACTACACCACCAGTCACTACACAGCCACCTCACAAGCACTCACCACACAGCCACTACACAACCAGTCACTGTATAACCAGTCACTACACAACCATTCACTACACACCCAGTCACTACAGTCACCACACAAGCAGTCACTACACAGTCACTGCACAACCAGTCACTACACAATCTTCGGCAAATTTTGGTGCCACTCTGCCATTACGTAATTTATGATCCAGGAAAGTTATGGTAGACTGGCAAAAACCTGACTTGCTGAAATTTACAGTGATTTGAAATGTCCTGAACACCTCAAAGAAGGATTCAAGACAGGTCACATGCTGATCCAAAGTATCATAAACTACAATTATATCCTCTAGGTAAATTTTCGAGCCTTTGATAAACTGATGGATTAATTTTAGAAATGAAGCGGGCAAGTTCTGCATTCTGAAAGGGGTGACAGTATATTGATAGAAACCTCCTGGAAACACAAAGACTTACCCATAAAATCCACAATATCGTCCACATGTAAAAGTGGGAAAGCACTACTATATAGAAAGCCGCTTGTTATGCTGAGCATTTCGGGCAAATTAGGTAAATTTTTGTCCCAGGATGCGACCCGCACCAGTCGACTCACACCCAGGTACCCATTTTACTGATGGGTGAACGTGGACAACAGGTGTCAGGAAACACGCCCAGTGTTTCCATCCATGTCGGGAATCGAACCCAGACCCTCAGCATGCAAAGTGAGAGCTTTGCCAACCAGGCCACGAGTCACCTTACCAGTAGTCGAACAAACTAACAAGCTTTTTTAACTGGATGATTTGAGGTGGATTCATCCACGGCAGCTTTAAGAATGGATGCTAAAGAGCCGCCTTTTCTGTTCTTTTTGAAAGGACAGTCTCTCAGGCATGGAAACAGATACGTCTGGCAATCCTGCGACCCCGGAATAGGAAGGTTTGATCAGGGACTTCACTAAATTTACGAGGCTATGGCCAATTTTCCTAACAAAATAAATTGTCGAGCCCTAAAGGCACTAGGTTGTTCTCCTCTCCACTTCCAAGTCTCTCATCATCACGTCAGCAGGTCAATCCATCACTAAATTTCGTGACAATTCCTGTTTTATATAGTTATATTCGGATACTAGCTATGTATTTTACCTTAAACTGAGGTTAACTGTGTCACTCAGTTTAAACCCTACCCGTTCCATGATTTATTTGGAATCGTGTTATTACGATTTCGTGAGTCACAATTATACTCAAACTGATTGATCGGTCACGAACCAGCGTCTGACCATGACACGGGTCAGGTTTGAACCAATGGCAGGTGCGTCCTAACACTCACAAGCCAGTGTTTTAACCACTGTGTCAGCTACTTCCAATAAGATTCATCCAACTAGATATATTTCTCTACACCATAGGGAGGTTAGCATAGGCCACCACTCTGCAGGTGCAGTTCACCACTTCCCATATATTGCTTTTCAACTGCCAGCCAGCACTGAGCTCACAGCTCCTTTCCGTCATCTGGTGTCTGACGATAGTATAAGAACACAGGTTAGATATTCTGGAATAATGTTGAGCTTAGTAATCAATCACAAACCGCAATTAAGGTAGTATATTCTTCAGATACCAGTTTCGTATTTATTATTTAGGGCTAAAACAAACCCTTATTTGTTCGTGGGTTATAAAAATTAATTTAAAATTTATTTTTTGTATGTATTTTTATCTGTTCATTTTCAGAAGAGAAAATGGCTTAATCATTATTAAGAATCAGTGCAACGCTTCTCGTACCACCACCACTACATGAACAGTCACTATACAATCTTACACTGCACCACCAGACACTGCACCACCAGACACTGCACCACCAGACACTGCACCACCAGACACTGCACCACCAGACACTACACCACCAGACACTGCACCACCAGTCACTACACCACCAGTCACTGCACCACCAGTCACTGCACCACCAGTCACTGCACCACCAGACACTGCACCACCAGACACTGCACCACCAGACACTGCACCACCAGACACTGCACCACCAGACACTGCACCACCAGACACTGCACCACCAGACACTGCACCACCAGTCAATGCACCCACCAGACACTGCACCACCAGACACTACATCACCAGACACTACATCACCAGACACTGCACCACCAGTCACTACACCTCCAGTCACTGCACCATCAGACACTACATCAGACACTGCACCACCTGACACTGCACCACCAGACACTGCACCACCAGTCACTGCACCACCAGACACTACATCACCAGACACTACATCACCAGACACTACACCACCAGACACTGCACCACCAGTCACTACACCACCAGTCACTACACCACCAGTCACTGCACCACCAGACACTACATCAGACACTGCACCACCAGACACTACACCACCAGACACTGCACCACCAGACACTGCACCACCAGACACTACATCACCAGACACTACACCACCAGACACTGCACCACCAGACACTGCACCACCAGACACTGCACCACCAGACACTGCACCACCAGACACTGCACCACCAGACACTGCACCACCAGACACTGCACCACCAGACACTGCACCACCAGACACTGCACCACCAGACACTGCACCACCAGACACTGCACCACCAGACACTGCACCACCAGACACTGCACCACCAGACACTACATCACCAGACACTGCACCACCAGACACTGCACCACCAGACACTGCACCACCAGACACTGCACCACCAGACACTGCACCACCAGACACTACACCACCAGACACTGCACCACCAGACACTGCACCACCAGACACTGCACCACCAGACACTGCACCACCAGACACTGCACCACCAGACACTGCACCACCAGACACTACACCACCAGTCACTGCACCACCAGACACTGCACCACCAGACACTGCACCACCAGACACTGCACCACCAGTCACTGCACCACCAGACACTGCACCACCAGACACTGCACCACCAGTCACTGCTCAACCCGTCACTACAGTCATTACCAAATAGGATACCATGAAAATAACATTTTCAAATATTTGTGCGTGTTCATTAATGAGGCCATTATTCCACGAGGTCGTTTACCATTCCTCCAGCACCGTCATTAAGAACTAACCACATATTAACGCTCTCATGATTGAATCAATAACCAAAATGAGTTACGTTACTGAAGGTAACGAGTTATTGAGTCACTTTTCCCCAAAATATAGGGGAATTTAGTACATGTAAACAAAACTTTTTAGACATTTCTCCTTTCTTACGCGACCAATGGATCCGAGAAAGTCACGGACCTTAATTACAAAGGTGATACGTCAGGTACTGTTGTAATAGCGCCTGGTCTATGCTTCTCTCATTACTACAATAACACCCCTCAAGGGACGTTCCTTGACGCTGGTGAGGGGCTCTTGATCTAGGGAATTGGATCTGTGCTCCAGTTCCCTGAATTGAGCTTGTGTTCCTTGAATCCCCCTAGTGGCTGTATAATCCCTACGGGTTTAACGCTCCCCATGAAAATACTGTTACTTCTAATGCTGCTACGACTACCAGTACTACTAATAACAATATTATTATTATTATTATTATTATTATTATTATTATTATTATTATTTATTGTTGTTCTTGTTATTATGACAGTAAGAATAACAGCAGCAACAACGAGAAGGAGAAATAGCAGTAGAAGAGAAAGAAGAAGAATAGAAATAATTCAAGTGTACCGGTGTGTACACACTCTGAGAATGGTATCCCTCGTGTCCACCACACGAGTCCCTCCACCTCCAAGCTGTGTACACACTGAGACTGGTATCCCTCGTGTCCACCACACGAGTCCCTCCACCTCCAAGCTGTGTACACACTGAGACTGGTATCCCTCGTGTCCACCACACGAGTCCCTCCACCACCAAGCTGTGTACACACTGAGAATGGTATCCCTCGTGTCCACCACACGAGTCCCTCCACCTCCAAGCTGTGTACACACTCTGAGAATGGTATCTCTCGTGTCCACCACACGAGTCCCTCCACCTCCAAGCTGTGTACACACTCTGAGAATGGTATCCCTCGTGTCCACCACACGAGTCCCTCCACCTCCAAGCTGTGTACACACTGAGACTGGTATCCCTCGTGTCCACCACGAGTCCCTCCACCTCTAAGCTGTGTACACACTGAGAATGGTATCCCTCGTGTCCACCACACGAGTCCCTCCACCACCAAGCTGTGTACACACTGAGAATGGTATCCCTCGTGTCCACCACACGAGTCCCTCCACCTCCAAGCTGTGTACACAGTCTGAGAATGGTATCCCTCGTGTCCACCACACGAGTCCCTCCACCTCCAAGCTGTGTACACACTCTGAGAATGGTATCCCTCGTGTCCACCACACGAGTCCCTCCACCTCCAAGATGTGTACACACTCTGAGAATGGTATCCCTCGTGTCCACCACACGAGTCCCTCCGCCTCCAAGCTGTGTACACAGTCTGAGAATGGTATCCCTCGTGTCAAGCTGTGTACACAGTCTGAGAATGGTATCCCTCGTGTCCACTACACGAGTCCCTCCACCTCCAAGCTGTGTACACACTGAGATTGGTATCCCTCGTGTCCAGCACACGAGGCCCTCCACCTCCAAGATGTGTACACACTCTGAGAATGGTATCCCTCGTGTCCACCACACGAGTCCCTCCACCTCCAAGCTGTGTACACACTCTGAGAATGGTATCTCTCGTGTCCACCACACGAGTCCCTCCACCTCCAAGCTGTGTACTCACTGAGACTGGTATCCTTCGTGTCCACCACACGAGTCCCTCCACCTCTAAGCTGTGTACACACTGAGAATGGTATCCTTCGTGTCCACCACACGAGTCCCTCCACCACCAAGCTGTGTACACACTGAGAATGGTATCTCTCGTGTCCACCACACGAGTCCCTCCACCTCCAAGCTGTGTACACAGTCTGAGAATGGTATCCCTCGTGTCCACCACACGAGTCCCTCCACCTCCAAGCTGTGTACACACTGAAACTGGTATCCCTCGTGTTCACCACACGAGTCCCTCCACCTCCAAGCTGTGTACACACTCTGAGAATGGTATCCCTCGTGTCCACCACACGAGTCCCTCCACCTCCAAACAGAGTTTAAGCTTCTATCGCATCCACCTATAAGAACGAGTCGCATCGTAGCTCCCTCTAAAATCCCAGAACTGTTGATCAACAGAGAAGACCCAAAAACCGAACTCAACCCGGACTAACAAAAAATTATGTATTACCAAACCCAGTAAACATATTGAACTGGTCATAAATTCATGACCTGAAAGTTAACAGACCATCAAACTTCCAACATATAAAACTTTTATTAATAATTATAATTTAAAAATTGTCAAGGAGAAACTAATTAGAGAATTAGAAATGAGTGCAAAAGGCTTTTATTAATCTGTTATACTTAAAACTTCAATAAAAAATCAGTTTGATTTTTAATGGAGTTCTTAGAATTTACTAAGAAATCAGTATCTTACCTTCCAGAGCTACAAGATGTACTCAGATTGTTAACTCATATGTAACTGAACAAACTGACACTAATACAGATTTTTAACAACCCAAATCGCCACATGTATATTACATATTACAACATATTACATATTACAACATATTACATATTACAACATATTACATATTACAACATATTACAACATATTACAACATATTACAACATATTACAACATATTACAACATATTACATATTACAACATATTACATATTACAACATATTACATATTACAACATATTACATATTACAACATATTACATATTACAACATATTACATATTACAACATATTACATATTACAACATATTACATATTACAACATATTACATATTACAACATATTACATATTACAACATATTACATATTACAACATATTGCATATTACAACATATTACATATTACAACATATTACATATGTTGCAGTTTAAAAACTGTAGTGTAAAGCACCCTTCTGGCAAGACAGTGATGGAGTGAATGATGGTGAAAGTTTTTCTTTTTCGGGCCACCCTGCCTTGGTGGGAATCGGCCAGTGTGATAATAAAAATAAAAATTACATATTACAACATATTACATATTACGACATATTGCCTATTACAACATATTACATATTACAACATATTACATATTACGACATATTGCATATTACAACATTACATATTACAACATATTACATATTACGACATATTGCATATTACAACATATTACATATTACAACATATTACATATTACAACATATTACAACATATTACATATTACAACATATTACAACATATTACATATTACAACATGTTACATATTACAACATATTACATATTACAACATATTACATATTACAACATATTACAACATATTACATATTACAACATGTTACATATTACAACATATTACATATTACAATATGTTACATATTACAACATATTACATATTACAACATATTACAACATATTACAACATATTACATATTACAACATGTTACATATTACAACATATTACATATTACAACATATTACAACATATTACAACATATTACATATTACAACATGTTACATATTACAACATATTACATATTGCAACATATTACAACATATTACATATTACAACATATTACAACATATTACATATTACAACATATTACAACATATTACAACATATTACATATTACAACATATTACATATTACAACATATTACATATTATTACAACATTAATGGTTGGAAGGAGACCAGAAGAGGCATCTTCCAACTGTACTAAAAAAATATATACAATTTTTAAAACTGTCGGAAAATTAGCAAATCTGCAAAAAAGACAAAAAAGACTGAGAACCATATTTTTTTCTTCTTATATGTTACCCAATAAAGTTTGAATTCATTCAGGAGAGGCATTCTCAAGAAATCGCACGAAAGAAATTACAGTTTGCAGTTAAGTTTAATTTACGACCGTACACACGATAAACAAATTTTCCACTAAACAGAGCATACATTTTTTGCAAATTTGAAGCCGATCTAAAGAGGAGTTCCAAAGCTATTGCATAATAGACTGTAACTTTTAAGACATTTTAGTATGACCCGGACCATTAATTAGGCACAACAGGTAACTAATTAATGGTGAAAACAGGACCGAAACAACGTCATAAGTTGTTAGGTAAGACGCATAGGCAACAGTTACGTATCTTTATTTCGAAACGTATCGCCTACACAGTAGGCTTCTTCAGTCGAATACAGAAAAGTTGGTAGAAGGAGAAGAGACGTGGAGTCACTGTAATCAGTCCATCACCCTGGAAGATCAATTTTGAGGTGGTCAGTCCTTCAACATACGTGTCTTACCTAACAACCAATCGGTATTTTATACCAATTTAATATTCATCTTCATAAATTCCTGTTATCTTCGTGTGGGTATTTGTGCAATATTCCAGCCGTCATGTTATGACATGTTATGCTACACTCACCACCATAATCCTCTTAACCTTCTTAATAAGATACAACAGAGAATGTGGTGTGGAGCATAACTGGCATTTTTAAATTATGACACGAAAACAATGAAGAAGGAAAAAAAATCGAGGGATAACTATACCTGTTTGGTGTATACCTCAAAATGTTGTGTTCGGTGGCCAGGCGAACTGAGAAATGTATTTGCTGTAGCCCAGCGGCTCCCCCCGTAGATCTACGCTCGCAATTTTTTTTTTCACTAGATCATGCAAGGAGACCCAATTTTTTTATTTTTTTTTGAAACATTGGTAAACTGTGAATTAATATTAAATAGTACTTGTAGCGTGTATCACCTTATTTGTTGCATAATTCATGAAATCGTAATAACAGGAATGTAAACAAATCAGGGTGCAAACAAATCATGGAACAGGTGGTTAAACTCACGGCAAGTGAACCCTAGAACTCAGTCGAGTGCGTTAACCCACTGGCCTCTAAGTTTTAGATTCACCTGTTCTCTGATATATTTTTTGTTTTATGGTTTTGTTAAAGCTGGTTGGGTTTAAATCATGTCAGCTACAGGAGAATCATGGTGACTGCAGGTAATCTCTCCACGACCAGTCAGGACCATAATTTTTAAGACAGTTGACTGGTAAGCCAGCGGAAGGCCTCGGTCAGATGACCAAAAACTCTATCGGCGGGGCATCATCTAAGACCCGCGTCAGGAAACACTTGTCCTGTTTCCTGACGAACCTTACCTAACCTAACCAGTCAAACAATACTTTAATACCTAAAGTAAGATTTAACAGAAATATAGAGTATTTAGACCCTGGGAGCCTCATACATGTACGAGAAACAAAAGTTCCAACTCCATTGTGGAAACTCATTAGATTTGCAGGTTAGTGTAAGTGACGTCATGGTTTCAGAAAAGTAAACAAAATTATTTACGTATTTCTCTTTTTATATTAATATAATTTTCTTTGTTTCTGACACAACAATAGCCACTATTTGGGAGCATTATGTACTGCAGCTATTTAGGAGCAATGTAGCGACAGCACTGCTGACAGTGCTCTCTGCACGTCATGCTGACAGCACTGCTGACAGTTATCAGCGCACGTCAAGCTGAAAACACTACTGAAAGTGCTCATTGCACTGCTGACAGTCCTCAGTGCACGTAAAAGTGACAGCACTGCTGGTAGTCCTCAGTATACGTCAAGCTGACAGCACTGCTAATAGTGCTCAGTGCACGTCAAGGTGACAGGACTGCTGACAGTGCTAATTGCATGTCAAGCTGATAGCACTCCTCACAGTTTTCAGTACATGTCAAGCTGACAGCACTCCTGACAGTGCTCATTTCACGTCAAACTGACAGCGCTGCTGATAGTGTTCATTGCATGTCAAGCTGACAGCACTGTTGACAGTGTTCAGTGCACATCAAGGTGACAGCAATGCTGACAGTGCTCATTGCATGTCAAGCTGACAGCACTGCTGATAGTGCTCAGTACACGTCAAGCTGAAAGCACTGCTGAAAGTCCTCAGAGCGCGTGAAGGTGACAACACTGCTGATATTGCCCAGCGCACGTCAAGGTGACAGCACTGCTGATAGTGCTCATTGCATGTCAAGCTGACAGCACTGCTGACAGTGCTCATCGCACGTCAAGGTGACAGCACTGCTGAAAGAGCTCAGTGCACATCAAACTGACAGCACTGCTGATAGTGCTCATTGCATGTCAAGCTGACAGCGCTGTTGACAGTGCTCAGTGCACGTCAAGCTGACAGCGCTGTTGACAGTGCTCAGTGCACGTCAAGCTGACAGCACTGCTGACAGTGCTCATTGCATGTCAAGCTGACAGCACTGCTGACAGTTTTCAGTGCACGTCATGGTGACAACACTGCTGATCTCAGTGCACGTCAACCTGACAGCACTGCTGACAGTGCTCATCGCACGTCAAGCTGACAGCGCTGTTGACAGTGCTCAGTGCACGTCAAGCTGACAGCACTGCTGACCGTGCTCATTGCACGTCAAGGTGACAGCAATGCTGACCGTGCTCATTGCACGTCAAGGTGACAGCAATGCTGACAGTGCTCATTGCACGTCAAGGTGACAGCACTGCTGACAGTGCTCAGTGCACGTCAAGGTGACAGCACTGTTAACAGTGCTCAGTGCACGTCAAGCTGACAGCACTGCTGATAGTGCTCAATGCAAGCCAAGCTGACAGCACTGCTGATAGTGCTCATTGCATGTCAAACTGACAGCACTGTTGGCAGTGCTCAGTGCACGTCAAGCTGACAGTAATGCTGACACTGCTTATTGCACGTCAAGCTGACAGCACTGCTGACACTGCTTATTGCACGTCAAGCTGACAGCACTGCTGACAGGGATCAGTGCACGTCAAGCTCACAGCACTGCTGACACTGCTTATTGCACGTCAAGCTGACAGCACTGCTGAGAGTCCTCAGTGCACGTCAAGGTGACAGCACTGCTGACAGTGCTCAGTGCACGTCAACCTGACAGCACTGCTGATATTGCTCAGTGCACGTCAAGGTGACAGCACTGCTGACAGTGCTCAGTTCACATCATGCTGACAGCACTGCTGACAGTGCTCAGTGCATATCAAGGTCACAACACTGCTGGTAGTGCTCAGTGCACGTCAAGGTGATAACAATGCTGACAGTGTTCGGTGCACATCAAGCTGACAGCACTGCTGACAGTGTTCAGTGCACGTCAAGGAATAAAGAGGCTCCATGAACTTTTTATTTTTTTTTTCATACAGCTATAAATCTCCATTATTTACTGTGGGAATTAATTTCATTATTGACTTGTTATAAAAAATAAGAAAATTTGTTAAAAATTGAGGATTTGTTAAAAATGAGAAAATTTGTTAAATAGGAAAATCTGTTAAAAAATAGGAAAATTTGTTTTAAAAGTAAGAATATTTCCAGGAGGCGAGGACGGTAGGTCACTTTATGCTCCAGGAGGCGAGGACGGTAGGTCACTTTATGCTCCAGGAGGCGAGGACGGTAGGTCACTTTATGCTCCAGGAGGCGAGGAAGGCAGGTCACTTTATGCTCCAGGAGGCGAGGAAGGTAGGTCACTTTATGCTCCAGGAGGCGAGGAAGGCAGGTCACGAGGAGGCGAGGACAGGTCACTTTATGTCGAGGACGGCAGGTCACTTTATGCTCCAGGAGGCGAGGAAGGAGGTCACTTTATGCTCCACGGTAGGTCACTTTATGCTCCAGGAGGCGAGGAGGCGAGGACGGTAGGTCACTTTATGCTCCAGGAGGCGAGGAAGGCAGGTCACTTTATGCTCCAGTAGGCGAGGACGGTAGGTCACTTTATGCTCCAGGAGGCGAGGAAGGCAGGTCACTTTATGCTCCAGGAGGCGAGGACGGTAGGTCACTTTATGCTCCAGGAGGCGAGGACGGTAGGTCACTTTATGCTTCAGGAGGCGAGGAAGGCAGGTCACTATATGCTCCAGAAGACGAGGACGGTAGGTCACTTTATGCTCCAAAAGGCGAGGAAGGCAGGTCACTATATGCTCCAGGAGCTCCAGGAGGCGAGGAAGGCAGGTCACTATGCGAGGACGGAGGAGGACGGTAGGTCACTTTATGCTCCAGGAGGCGAGGACGGTAGGTCACTTTATGCTCCAGGAGGCGAGGAAGGCAGGTCACTATGCTCCAGGAGTCGAGGACGGTAGGTCACTTTATGCTCCAGGAGGCGAGGACGGTAGGTCACTTTATGCTCCAGGAGGCGAGGACGGTAGGTCACTTTATGCTCCAGGAGGCGAGGACGGTAGGTCACTTTATGCTCCAGGAGGCGAGGACGGTAGGTCACTTTATGCTCCAGGAGGCGAGAAGGCACGTCATTTTATGCTCCAGGAGGCGAGGACGGTAGGTCAGTCCATCAATCTTGAAGATTGATGGACTGACAACATCGACTCAAGGTTGAGGGACTGATTACCTCATTCTACTCCTGATCTTCAAGATTCTCCTTTGTATGGACTGATGAAGCCACTGTGTGGCGAAACGTTTCCTCAATAAAGATACCCAAGAGTTGCACATGTGTCTAATTTATGAACATGTCGGTTCTCTGAACCATTCATCTGCAAACTAAATATTTGTTGATTACTGGAATCTCATTTACATCTTCCTGTGTAAAAACTGACAAAAAATAGTCATTAAATAAGGAACACATTTCCAGTTCATTATCCGTCAGCTGTCCATTCCCAGTTTTCAGAGGTCCTACTTTTTCCTTCACCTTCGTCCTATACACTTGAAAGAACCCCTTTGGATTAGTCTTTGATTCATTAGCAACTCTAATTTCATAGTCACGTTTAGCCTTTCTATTCGCCTTTTTTACTTCTCTTTTAAGCTGAACATATTGGTCAGTAAGGTTAACCTCTCCTCTTCTGATGCGCCTATAAATTCCCCTTTTCTCCCCTAATAGATGCTTTAGCCTCCTGTTAACCCATTTGGGATCGTTACTATTAGACCTAATTTCTCTCTGGGGAATGTATATACTCTGGGCACTGTGTACATTATTAAGAAAACAATCATAAAAGCAGATCCCTTCATATTCATAAATATGATTATCGTCAATAAAATCATTAGCTAGATAACCCCAATCAAGATTAGACAGATGTTCCCTAAGTCCAACATAATCGGCAAAACGAAAATCAGGGATTTTTACTGTATTATCATTATTCTTGCGTTCCCAATTAATGCTAAAAGTGATGGATTTGTGATCACTTGCGCCAAGCTCTTCAGTGATCTCCAGATTATTCACGAGTGTTTCCTTATTTGACAAGACTAGGTCTAGCAAATTATTACCCCTGGTAGGCTCAGTTACGCTCTGTTTCAGAAAACAGTCCTGAACTGTTTCCATAAAGTCACTGGACTCTAGATTACCTGTCAAAGAATTCCAGTCAATTTGGCTAAAGTTAAAGTCCCCTACTATGACTACGTTACTGTGTCCAGAAGCCCTAACAATTTCGTCCCAAAGAAGTCTCCCTCTATCGTGATCCAAGCCTGGAGGTCGGTATATTACACCTAGAATTAGTTTTTCTTGACCCTCCACGAACTCTACCCAAACAGACTCTGTTACTGCTCCATCTATTTTTATACCTGTGTTTATGCAACAATTAATATTTTCTCGAACATACAATGCAACTCCTCCCCCCTTCCCATTACATCTATCCACATTGAACAACTTAAATCCCTGAATATTACACTCAGCAGTCATATCCCGACTCTTTAAATCATACCACATTTCAGTTTATGCAATGATATCAAAGTTCCCAGCACATGCTACTAAACGTAGTTCATTAATTTTATTTCTTGCACTTCGACTGTTAGCATAAAATACCATCATATGTTTTTTCTTCTGCACATTTTTCCTATTCATCTTTGTTTTTACACAATTTCTGAAATTATCATTACCCAGAGTTACTCCATGACTGTTACTATTAAGATTCTTAATATCAGAGCATAAGTTAATATATCCATACTCATTATTTATCATTTCTAAACCCATACCTCTAACTAATCTATAAATCCCAGTAATCTATTTGCCTTATTACGTACGCTTAGGCATTGCTTTCTTGGTTTAAGGTTGCTGCTCACCATAACCCCTAAGTCCTTTTTGCAATCTGTATGGCTAAGTTCTACATCATTTAACTTGTAAAGTAAAAGGACACAAGTGCAACTAATGTGACATTTTATTGTGGCAACGTTTCGCTCTCCAGGAGCTTTATCAAGCCTGGAGAGCGAAACGTTGTCACAATAAAATGTCACATTAGTTGCACTTGTGTACTTTTACTTTACATATTGTCGGTAATTCTACCAACTTTATTACACATCATTTAACTTATAAGTGCTAGGGTTATGGACACTCCCGAGCTTCAGAACCTAGCATTTATCTACATTGAACTGCATCTGCCACTTTTCTGACCAAGAGTAGAGTTTGTCTAAATCCTCCTGAAGTTCCCTAACATCTACGTTTGAATCAATTATCCTACCTATCTTCGTGTCATCGGCGAATTTGCTCATATCACTAGTAATTCCTTCATCAAGATCATTGATATATTATAAACAACAACGGGCCCAAGACTGATCCCTGTGGAACGCCACTTGTCACTGATCCCCACTCGGATTTAACCCCATTTATGGACACTCTCTGCTTCCTGTCTGTGAGCCATGATTCGATCCACGAGAGCACCCTTCCCCCAATGCCATGAGCTGCTACTTTCTTCAACAGTCTTTGGTGCGGAACTCTATCAAATGCCTTACTAAAATCTAAGTAAATAATATCAAATTCTTTATCGTGGTCAACAGCCTCAAAAGCTTTACTGAATAAAGTTAATAAATTACTTAGACAAGACCGGCCTCTTGTGAATCCATGCTGAGTATCATTAATCAAGCTATGCTTATCGAGATGGCTTCTTATAATCTGAGCTATAATTGACTCTAGTAATTTGCCTACAATTGAGGTCAGGCTTATTGGGCGGTAATTTGACGGTAACGACTTGTCCCCTGTTTTAAAAATAGGAATTACATTAGCCATCGTCCACATATCAGACACTACACCTGTTTGAAGAGATAAATTAAAAATATTAGTTAATGGTTCACAGACTTCCATTTTGCATTCCTTAAAAACCCTTGAAAAAACCTCATGGAAATAAATGGTATAAAATACCGACACAATGGAAATATAAACACATATGCAGTATAATGTGATCCTTTATTGACTACGTTTCGCCTACACAATGAGCTTTTCAAGTCACAAAAAGATCTACCTGACTATAAATACTCGAGTCCCTTCCACCCCAGGTAGTTCTGTTTGTGACTTGAAAAAGCTCACTGTGTGGGCGAAACGTAGTCAATAAAGGATCACATTATACTGCATATATGTTTATATTTCCAAAAAACCTCATCAGGACCCGGTGACTTATTTTGCTTCAGTCGGTCTACCTGCTTCACAACCATTTCACTAGTGACTGTGATGTTACATAATTCATCTTCTTCTGGCCCACTATAAAAATTAATTACCGGAATATTATTAGTGTCTTCCTGTGTAAAAATCGAGAGAAAATAATTATTTAAAATCGAGCACATTTCATTCTCTTTGCCAGTAAGATGCCCATAGTTATTTTTAAGGGGACCTATCTTATCTCTGACTTTTGTTCTATATGCCTGGAAAAAACTTTTTGGGTTAGTTTTAGAATCCCTAGCAACTTTAATTTCATAGTCCCTTTTAGCTTTTCTTATCCCCTTTTTAATGTCCCTCTTAATGTCAATATACTGATTCATAAGATGACCCTCGCCTCTTTTGATACGCCTATAAATTCCTTTCTTATGCCCTAGTAGATATTTCAGCCTGTTATTCATCCATTTTGGGTCATTTCTATTTGATCTAATTTCTTTATAAGGGATAGACATTCTTTGAGCAGCATGTATTGTGTTCAGAAAACTGTCATATTGATAGCTCTCTTCGTTACCCCAGTCAACAGATGATAAGTGTTCTCTAAGCCCATCGTAATCTGCTAAGCGAAAATCTGGGACTGTTACTGAGTTATCCCTACTATCATACTTCCATTCAATGCTAAATGTAATTGATTTGTGGTCGCTAGCACCAAGTTCCTCTGAAACTTCTAAATTATTAACAAGGGATTCATTGTTTGCCAGAACTAAGTCAAGCAGGTTATTACCCCTTGTAGCTTCTGTCACAAACTGCTTCAAAAAACAATCCTGAACTACCTCTAAGAAGTTGTATGATTCTAAATTCCCAGTCAAGAAATTCCAATCAATATGACTAAAGTTAAAGTCTCCTAGAATTACTACATTATCGTGCCTTGTGGCCCTAACAATTTCCTCCCATAGTAGTCTCCCCTGGTCCATATCTAAATTTGGGGGACGGTATATCACACCTAAAATTAATTTTTTCATGCCCCTCTGAAAATTCTATCCAAACAGACTCTGTATGTGTTACTTCAGACTTAACACCCGTTTTTATGCAACAGTTCAAGCGATCTCGGACATACAATGCCACCCCACCCCCCTTTCCGACACTTCTATCTACTTGGAACAATTTAAACCCTGAATGTGACATTCTGCAGGCATGTCCCGACTTTTTGAATTAAACCACGTCTCAGTAATGGCAAATACATCTATGTTACCTGCACTAGCAACTAGTCTCAACTCGTCCATCTTATTCCTAGCACTGCGACTATTTGTGTAATAAATACTTGAAGACCCTCCTCTCTCTTTACCCTTCCTGCTCCTTTCTGTTATTCCACTAAACCTATTACTGTCCTTGTCAATTAGTGCCACTGGCTTTCCAATATCCACCTCATTTTGCCTATTACTAGTTCTCCTAGTACTCATATTACTACACTGCGACTTCACAGTTTTCCCGCAAAAACCCATACCACTAACTATTCCTAGTTTAAAGACCTAACAGCTCCCTCCACTGCGTTGGCCAGTGCTCTCATCCCACACCTAGATAAGTGAACCCCATCCCTGGCATACATGTCATTTCTGCCTTAGAAGAGATCCCAGTTGTCAATGAACGTTACCGCATTTTCCTTACAGTATTTGTCCAGCCAGCAATTGACACCAATTGCTCTGGACAACCATTCATTTCCAACTCCTCTCCTTGGCAAAATGCCACATATGACAGGTTTCCCACCCTTCCTCTTAATTATCTCTATTGCTGACCTATACCTGCCAATCAGGTCCTCACTCCTACGTCTGCCAACATCGTTGCCTCCAGCACTGAGACAGATAATAGTATTGCTCCCATTACCTCTCATGATGTCATCCAGACGGCTAACAATATCCTTCATCCCAGCCCCAGGAAAACACACTCTCTGCCTCCTACTCCTATCCTTCAAGCAGAATGCCCTATCCATGTACCTAATCTGGCTATCCCCAACAACAACAATGTTTTTACCTTCCTTGGCGTCGTTCGTCGTGATGCTCCGAGTAGTCGACTCACATTCGCCAGGTAGTATTACACCACTTGTAGAATTCGTCAAGACGTTCTCGATGGTCTTCGTTGGGGTTTCTAGGGATGTCTCACTCACGTCTGCCAATGCTTCTTTGGTGCTCGTTGTGGCATTCCCAGTAGAACACTCACATTCGTCAGGTAGAACCGAGAATGGGTTGGAAGTTTCCACGGTAGTCTTCTGGTTTCTCGTTGTTTCTGCCTCTCCAACCGTTTTCTTGATCTTCAGCTTGGTTCCATGTTGCCCGGCCACTGACCAAGCTCCCCTCTTATCCTGGGGACTCACAACAGGAGGATTACTACGAATCCTCTTGTTCTCCTCCGTTAATCGCCGTATCTCCATCTTAGCAACTCTGAGCTCTTCTCTCAGCTGCTGGTAAAGTTGCTCAAGAGAGGGCATCCTGGTTCAGTTCACAGTGAGCACACAAACAGGTCTTCAGAGAGCTAAGTACACGTCACCACTTATACACTTCGATCAGGTCTCCCCTCATTCTTCGTCTAACGAGTGAATGTAACTTAAGAGTCTTCAATCTTTCTTCATAAGGAAGATTTCTAATGCTATGTATTAATTTAGTCATCCTACGCTGAATGTTTTCTTACGAATTTATGTCCATTCTGTAATGTGGAGACCAGAATTGAGCTGCATAATCTAGGTGAGGCCTTGCTAATGATGTATAAAGCTGCAGTATGACCTCTGGACTTCTGTTGCTTACACTTCTTGATATAAATCCCAGTAATCTATTTGCCTTATTACGTACGCTTAGGCATTGCTGTCTTGGTTTAAGGTTACTGCTCACCATAACCCCCAAGTCTTTTTCGCAATCTGTGTGGCTAAGTTCCACATCATTTAACTTATAAGTGCTAGGGTTATGGACTCTCCCGAGCTTCAGAACCTTGCATTTATCTACATTGAACTGCATCTGCCACTTTTCTGACCAAGAATACAGTTTGTTTAAACCCTCCTGAAGTTCCATAACATCTACGTTTGAATCAATTATCCTACCTATCTTTGTGTCATCGGCGAATTTGCTCATATCACTAGTAACACCCTCATCAAGATCATTGATATATATTATAAACAACAACGGGCCCAAGACTGATCCCTGTGGAACGCCACTTGTTACAGATCCCCACTCGGATTTAACCCCATTTATGGACACTCTCTGCTTCCTGTCTGTGAGCCATGACTCGGTCCACAAGAGCACTTTTCCTCCAATGCCATGAGCTGCCACTTTCTTTAACAGTTTTTGGTGCAGTACTCTATCAAAAGCCTTACTAAAATCTAAGTAAATAATATCAAATTCTTTATCGTGGTCAACAGCCTCAAAAGCTTTACTGAGGAAAGTTAATAAATTAGTTAGACAAGACCGGCCTCTTGTGAATCCATGCTGAGTATCATTAATCAAGCTATGCTTATCGAGATGGCTTCTTATAATCTCAGCTATAATTGACTCTAGTAATTTGCCTACAATTGAGGTCAGGCTTATTGGGCGGTAATTAGATGGTAACGACTTGTCCCGTTTTAAAAATAGGAATTACATTAGCCATCTTCCACATATCAGACACTACACCTGTTTGAGGAGATAAATTAAAAATATTAGTTAATGGTTCACAGAGTTCCATTTTGCATTCCTTAAGAACCCTTGAAAAAACCTCATCAGGACCCGGTGACTTATTTTGCTTCAGTCGGTCTCTCTGCTTCACAACCATTTCACTAGTATCTGTGATGTTACATAATTTATCTTCTTCTGGCCCACTGTAAAAATTAATTACTGGAATAATATTAGTGTCTTCCTGTGTAAAAACCAAGAGAAAATAATTATTTAAAATCGAGCTCATTTCATTCTCTTTGTCAGTAAGATGCCCATAGTTATTTTTAAGGGGACCTATCTTATCTCTAACTTTTGTTCGACAGACCTGGAAAAAACTTTTTGGGTTAGTTTTCGAATCCCTAGCAACTTTAATTTCATAGTCCCTTTTAGCTTTTCTTATCCCCTTTTTAATGTCCCTCTTAATGTCAATACACTGATTCATAAGATGACCCTCACCTCTTTTGATACGCCTATAAATTCCTTTCTTATGACCTAATAGATATTTCAGCCTATTATTCATCCATTTTGGGTCATTTCTATTTGTTCTAATTTCTTTATACGGGATAAACGTTCTTTGAGCCTCATGTATAGTGTTCAGAAAATTGTCATATTGATAGTCAACAGATGATAAGTGTTCTCTAAGCCCATCGTAATCTGCTAAGCGAAAATCTGGGACTGTTACTGAGTTATCCCTACTATCATACTTCCATTCAATGCTAAATGTAATTGATTTGTGGTCGCTAGCACCCAGTTCATCTGAAACTTCTAAATTATTAACAAGGGATTCATTGTTTGCCAGAACTAAGTCAAGCAGGTTATTACCCCTTGTAGGTTCTGTCACAAACTGCTTCAAAAAACAATCCTGAACTACTTCTGAGAAGTCGCATGATTCTAAATTCCCAGTCAAGAAATTCCAATTAATGTGACTAAAGTTAAAGTCTCCTAGAATTACTGCATCGTGCCTTGTGGCCCTAATAATTTCCTCCCATAGTAGTCTCCTCTGGTCCCTATCTAAGTTTGGGGGACGGTATATCACACCTAAAATTAATTTTTCATGCCACTCTGAAAATTCTATCCAAACAGACTCTGTATGAGTTGCTTCAGACTTAATACCCGTTTTTATGCAACAGTTCAAGCGATCTCGGACATACAATGCCACCCCACCCCCCTTTTAAAACCCTGAATGTGACATTCCGCAGGCATGTCCCGACTTTTTGAATTAAACCACGTCTCAGTTAAGGCAAATACATCAATGTTACCTGCACTAGCAACTAGTCTCAACTCGTCCATCTTATTCCTAGCACTGCGTCTATTTGTGTAATATATATTTAAAGACCCTCCTCTGTCTTTACCCTTCCTGCTCCTTTCTGTTATTCCACTAAACCTATTACTGTCCTTGCCAATTAGTGCAACTGGCTTACCAATATCCACCTCATTTTGCCTATTACTAGTTATCCTAGTACTCATATTACTACACTGCGACTTCACAGTTTTCCCGCAAAAACCCATACCACTAACTATTCCTAGTTTAAAGACCTAACAGCTCTTTCCACTGCGTTGGCCAGTGCTTCCACCCCACACCTAGATAAATGAACCCCATCCCTGGCATACATGTTATTTCTTCCAAAGAAGAGGTCCCAGTTGTCAATGAATGTTACCGCATTTTCCTTACAGTATTTGTCCAGCCAGCAATTGACACCAATTGCTCTGGACAACCATTCATTTTCAACTCCTCTCCCTGGCAAAATGCCACGTATGACAGGTATCCCACCCTTTCTCCTAATTATCTCTATTGCTCACTTATACCTGCTAATTAGGTCTTCACTCCTACGTCTGCCAACATCGTTGCTTCCAGCACTGAGACAGATAATGGGATTGCTTCCATTACCTCTCATGATGTCATCCAGACGGCTAACAATATCCTCCATCCCAGCCCCAGGAAAGCAAACCCTCTGTCTCCTACTCCTGTCCTTCAAGCAGAACGCCCTATCCATATACCTAACTTGGCTATCCCCAACAACAACAATATTCTTACCTTCCTTGGTGTCGTTCGTCGTGACGTTCCAGTAGTCGACTCACATTCGCCGGGTTGCACTGAGAATGTATTACATGTTTCCACAACAGTTTCCACTGCAATCTCTTTCTTCTTCATCGTTTCTACCTTTCCATTCGTCTTCTTGATCGTCAACTTCGTTCCATGCTGTTCAGCCACTGACCAGTTTCCCTTCTTGATCTGAGAACTCAAAACAGGAGGACTACTACGAATCTTCTTGTTTTCCTCGGTCAGTCGCCGAATCTCCATCTTCGCCATCCTCAATTCTTCCTTAAACTGTTGGTAAAGTTGCTCGATGGAGGGCATCTTGCTTCAATTCGTAGAGAGTGCGCAAACAGGTTTTCACAGAGCTAAGTACACGTAACCACACGGAGCTAAGTACACGTCACCACTGACGTAGTAAGTGAATGTAATTTAAGAGTCTTCAATCTTTCTTCATAAGGAAGATTTCTAATGCTATGTATTAATTTAGTCATTCAACGCTGAATGTTTTCTAACGAATTTATGTTCATTCTGTAATATGGAGCCAGGACTGAGCTGCATAATCTAGGTGAGGCCTTACTAATGACGTAGAAAGCTGCAGTATAACCTCTGGACTTCTGTTGCTTACACTTCTTGATATAAATCCCAATAATATATTTGCCCTATTACGTACGCTTAGGCATTGCTGTCTTGGTTTAAGGTTACTGCTCACCATAACCCCCAAGTCCTTTTCACAATCTGTATGGCTAAGTTCTACATTATTTAACTTATATGTGCTAGGGTTTTGGACACTCCCGAGCTTCAGAACCTTGCATTTATCTACATTGAACAGCATCTGCCACTTTGCTGACTAGGTACTGAGTTTGTCTAAATCCTCCTGAAGTTCCCTGATATCTACGTTTGAATCAATTATCCTACCTATCTTTGTGTCATCGGCGAATTTGCGCATTTCTCTAGTAATTCCCTCATCAAAATCATTGATATATATTATAAACAACAACGGGCCCAAGACTGATCCCTGTGGAACGCCACTTGTTACAGATCCCCACTCGGATTTAACCCCATTTATGGATACTCTCTGCTTCCTGTCTGTGAGCCATGACTCTATCCACGAGAGCACTTTTCCCCCAATGCCATGAGCTGCCACTTTCTTTAACAGTCTTTGGTGCGGAACTCTATCAAAAGCTTTACTAAAATCTAAGTAAATAATATCAAATTCTTTATCGTGATCAACAGCCTCAAAAGCTTTACTGAAGAAAGTTAATAAATTAGTTATACAAGAACGGTCTCTTGTGAATCCATGCTGAGTATCATTAATCAAACTATGCTTATCGAGATGGCTTCTTATAATCTGAGCTATAATTGACTCCAGTAATTTGCCTACAATTGAGGTCAAGCTTATTGGGCGGTAATTAGACGGTAACGACTTGTCCCTTGCTTTAAAAATAGGAATTACATAAGCCATCTTCCACATATCAGACACTACACCTGTTTGAAGAGATAAATTAAAAATATTAGTTAGTGGTTCACAGAGTTCCATTTTGCATTCCTTCTGAACCCTTGAAAAAACCTCATCAGGACCCGGTGACTTATTTTGCTTCAGTCGGTCTATCTGCTTCACAACCATTTCACTAGTGACTGTGATGTTACATAATATATCTTCTTCTGGCCCACTATAAAAATTAATTACTGGAATTTTGTTAGTGTCTTCCTGTGTAAAAACCGAGAGAAAATACTTATTTAAAATCAAGCACATTTCATTCTCTTTGTCAGTAAGATTCCCACAGTTATTTTTAAGGGGACCTATCTTATCTCTAACTTTTGTTCTACAGACCTGGAAAAAACTTTTTGGGTTAGTTTTCGAATCCCTAGCAACTTTAATTTCATAGTCCCTTTTAGCTTTTCTTATCCCCTTTTTAATATCACTCTTTATGTCAATATACTGATTCATAAGATGACCCTCACCTCTTTTGATACGCCTATAAATTCCCTTCTTATGCCCTAGTAGATATTTCAGCCTATTATTCATCCATTTTGGGTCATTTCTATTTGATCTAATTTCTTTATACGGGATAAACGTTCTTTGAGCAGCATGTATAGTGTTCCGAAAACTGCCATATTGGTAGCTCTCTTCGTTACCCAAGCCAACAGACGATAAGTGTTCTCTAAGCCCATCGTAATCTGCTAAGCGAAAATCTGGGACAGTTACTGAGTTATCCCTAGAAGAGGTCCCAGTTGTCAATGAATGTTACTGCATTTTCCTTACAGTATTTGTCCAGCCAGCATTTGACACCAATTGCCCTGGACAACCATTCATTTCCAACTCCTCTCCTTTGCAAAATACCACATATGACAGGGTTCCCACCCTTCCTCTTAATTATTTCTGTTGCTGACCTATACCTGCTAATCAGGTCCTCCTACGTCTGCCAACATCATTGCCTCCAGCACTGAGACAGATAATCGGATTGCTTCCGTTACCTCTCATGATGTCATTCAGACGGCTAACAATATCCTCCATCCCAGCCCCAGGAAAGCAAACTCTCTGTCTCCTGCTCCTGTCCTTCAAACAGAACGCCATATCCATGTACCTAACTTGGCTATCCCCAACAACAACAATATTCTTACCTCCCTCGGTGTCGTTCGTCGTGACGTTCCCAGTAGTCGACTCACACTCGTCGGGTAGCACGGAGAATGCGTTAGATGTTTCCACAACAGTTTCCACAGCAGCCTCTTTCTTCTTCATCGTTTCTACCTTTCCATTCGTCTTCTTGATCGTCAACTTCGTTCCATGCTGTCCAGCCACTGACCAGTTTCCCTTCTTGACCTGAGGGCTCAAAACAGGGGGGCTACTACGAATCTTGTTTTCCTCGGTCAGTCGCCGAATCTCCATCTTCGCCATCCTCACTTCTTCCTTAAGCTGTTGGTAAAGTTGCTCCATGGAGGGCATCTTGGTTCAGTCCGTAGAGAGCACACTCGACACGTCCTCACTGAGCTAAGTACAGGTCACCTCTCTGAGCTAAGTGCTCCAGGAGGAGAGGAAGGCAGGTCACTTTATGCTCCAGGAGGCGAGGAAGGCTGGTCACTTTATGCTCCTTATCTTGTAGCAAGGAACTTTCAGCATGTATGATGTGTATCTTTACTGCATTTATGCTATGTATCATCACAGCACGTATGCTGTGTATACGCACAGCATGTATGACAGGTATCCGCACATATGTACTATGTATTTCCACAGCATGTATGACAGGTATCCGCACATGTGTACTATGTATTTCCACAGCATGTATGCTATGTATCATCTCAGCACTTATGTATCTTTACTGCATGTATGCTATGTGTCTGCACAGCATGTATGCTATGTATCAGTACAACATGTATGCTATGTATCACTATAGCATGTATGCTATGAGTCAGGACAACATGTATGCTATGTATCAGTACAGCTTGTATGGTGTATATAATCACAGCCTGTATATGAGTCAGTGTATGATACCTATCCCTTCAACATGTATGATACCTATCCCTTCAACATGTATGATACATATCCCTTCAACATGTATGATACATATCCCTTCAACATGTATGATACATATCCCTTCAACATGTATGATACATATCCCTTCAACATGTATGATACATATCCCTTCAACATGTATGATACATATCCCTTCAACATGTATGATACATATCCCTTCAACATGTATGATACATATCCCTTCAACATGTATAATACATATCCCTCAACATGTATGATTCATATCCCTTCAACATGTATGACACATATCCCTTCAACATGTATGATACATATCCCTTCAACATGTATGATACATATCCCTTCAACATGTATGATACATATCCCTTCAACATGTATGATACCTATCCCTTCAACATGTATGATACATATCCCTTCAACATGTATGATACCTATCCCTTCAACATGTATGATACATATCCCTTCAACATGTATGATACATATCCCTTCAATATGTATGACACATATCCCTTCAACATGTATGATACCTATCCCTTCAACATGTATGATACATATCCCTTCAACATGTATGATACCTATCCCTTCAACATGTATGATACATATCCCTTCAACATGTATGATACATATCCCTTCAACATGTATGATACATATCCCTTCAACATGTATGATACCTATTCAACATATCCCTTCAACATGTATGATCAACATATCCCTTCAACATGTATGATACATATCCCTTCAACATGTATATGATACATATCCCTTCAACATGTATGATACATATCCCTTCAACATGTATGATACATATCCCTTCAACATGTATGATACATATCCCTTCAACATGTATGATACATATCCCTTCAACATGTATGATACATATCCCTTCAACATGTATGATACATATCCCTTCAACATGTATGATACATATCCCTTCAACATGTATGATACATATCCCTTCAACATGTATGATTCATATCCCTTCAACATGTATGACACATATCCCTTCAACATGTATGACACATATCCCTTCAACATGTATGACACATATCCCTTCAACATGTATGATACATATCCCTTCAACATGTATGATTCATATCCCTTCAACATGTATGATACATATCCTTTCAACATGTATGACACATATCCCTTCAACATGTATGATTCATATCCCTTCAACATGTATGATACGTATCACTGCATACATGCTGCAAAACTTTCACGATCCCATGACTAGTGGTGGAAACTTGTCTAGAATATTCAGAGGACCAGGAACCAGAACTCATCCCAGTCAAAAATTTATCTCGCAGAATGAGCTGCAGGTGTGGAGTACCGTGAACTAGCAGGTCGTAGGATGAGCTGTGGGTGTGGAGTACGGTGAACTAGCAGGTCGTAGGATGAGCTGTGGGTGTGGAGTACGGTGAACTAGCAGGTCGTAGGATGAGCTGTGGGTGTGGAGTACGGTGAACTAGCAGGTCGTAGGATGAGCTGCAGGTGTGGAGTACGGTGAACTAGCAGGTCGTAGGATGAGCTGTGGGTGTACAGTTAACCAGCAGGTCTTGACTCGCGAGATTGTAATGACGTGATTGCTCACAAATTATACCAGGGGAGGGGATAGAACCCACTGTGGGGTTTGTTTCCAGTCGTGTCATTACGTTTTCTCGAGTCATGATGACGGCTAGAGTTCGTCACGCCCACGCTGGCGGGAGATTCGTCTGTAAAAACTTGCATTTTGTAGTCACAGTGGTGCCTATGCTATCAACATGACTCAAGAAATCGTATGGTTTGTGCCTATGCTAATCTTCCAATGGTGTATAAATATCCTTAGCTGGATGAATCTTATTGTAGCCAGCTGGTCCAGTGGCAAACGCGTCGGTCTGGAGTTTTATAACTCTCTGACCGCGGGTTCTAACCCCACCCGTGGTATGGTTTAACTGGTAGGTCGCAATATGAGCTGTGAGTGTACAATTAACTAAGTCATTGGATGAAGTATTTCTTCGTAATAAACTAGGTGGCCAATTCAAGATAGAGTTGAAGCCTCTGGCTTTATTTATGAATTAATTTCCATCATTTGTGGCTAATCTAAATGAAAATTTAATGGATGACGTACAGAATGTTTCACAATAAAGTGGATACCTGACAGCCAAGGATGCTGTGTCTCATGGCAGAGGCTTGATCTCCCTCTTACATTATGGAAAGTAAGTAAGTCAGTAAGTTTATTCAGGTATACACAAATACAGTTACATATATTATACATACTAGCATATGTGTAGAGAACCTAAGATAACCCAAAAAGGTCAGAGTGACTTACTTCCATTGTGGTCCTTTAGTAATGGACTGATCTTATGTGTGTTGCAGTCATCAGAATCTCTATCACTCCAGGAGAAGTCAACTTCAGCTCTGTCATTATCACGTTGTGTGGAGTTTCATGTTCAAATTTCTACTATGGAGATAAGATTGCATGTTGTCCAAACTACGGATGTTCTCTCTTGTTATCTGGAAATATATAACAGGCGGCTTTAGTTTTACTGGAGAATTATTTACATAATTGCCGTGAAATTTGTCAAGTGAACATTTTCTTGGCTAATTATCATGCAAAATATCATATTTTATTTTTTTTCTTATTAAAATCTACTTCGGGAAATCAATTATTTTTCACACGTAACCCAATAAAAAATTACAATTCTATCTCATGAGCACACATCAGTACTGCAAGTTTGAAGCCAGTATGATGAGCAATTATCGAGTAATATCCTCAAAACCAAAAATTCAAATTTTTAATAAATTTACCAAACTGGATTATATTCAGTTAAAAATTAATGTAAACCTTATGTTGGTATGATACACAAGTGCTGAAAGTTTGAAGCCGAGCCAACGAGGCATTCTCTATTTATAAGACGGGAATCGGTAATGGGTAACTGTGACGGTAATGGGTAACTGTGACGGTAATGGGTAACTGTGACGGTAATGGGTAACTGTGACGGTAATGGGTAACTGTGACGGTAATGGGTAACTGGATTTATCCACCCTAATAACAATTCAAATTATCAACAATAAAAAATCTTCATCTTCATGTACAGAAAGTTGAAGTCGATCGAAGGCGACATTCTCCAGCTATCGAGCAGAAACCAATCACAATTTCTTACACGGTTAATAAATTATCGATGCACGTAAATAGTATAAATTTTAAGTGAAATTTCTTTAACTTAATTACCACAGCGATAAAGTTTCAAGCTGTTCTTCTGACGCATTTTTAAGATATGAAAAAAAAAATAATACCACACATTTCCCGAACCCAAGCATACTTAGGATACACTGTAGATGTAAGTTTGAAGCCTTTCGAGGTACGTGTTCTCAGGTTACCGCAAAAGAAACCGCTGTACATAAATAACCCGCACATAAAAGAGAGAAGCTTACGACGACGTTTCGGTCCGACTTGGACCATTGATAAAGTCACTTTGTCAATGGTCCAAGTCGTACCGAAACGTCGCCGTAAGCTTCTCTCTTTTATGTGCGGGTTATTTGTGTATTGTTCCAGTCACGGTATTGTGCCTTTTTGTTATTTAAGAAACCGCTACATTGTTTCCAAATTTGTACTTATACAACACAATAACAACCCAAAGTTTCTGCTAAGTAAAATACAATTATGCTCAAAGTTTGAAGCCTATCAGAAGGCTCATTCTTAAGCTGCTCTTCGCAAGCGTTTAAGAATATGAAAGTAAGAACAAAAGATAGCATTACTATAAAAAATCCAATAAGCCATGTAATATTCCTATACTGGAGACATCAAAGAATTTATATAAGAATAGCAACTAATTATGAATTATTAAATTATACAGGAAACTTAATTTTTCCTTACTTCAGTATTGTTTTCCTTATTATATTAGCTTGGTAATGCTTTACAATTGCGCAGGAAAATGCTTTTTTAATTTACACAGAAATCCTGGCTAATGCAGTGCTGTTATGTAGACTGTCACCACAGCGGCATCAAAACCCTCGCCTCATCAAGACCCTCGTCTCATCAAGACCCTCGTCTCATCAAGACTCGTCCCACCTACTCACTCTCACTCTCATCAACACACACCTCATCAACACACTCTCGTCTAATCAAGACTTTCGTCTAATCAACACACTTTCGTCTAGTCAACGTAGTCTCATCTCAACAAGGCACTTTCATCAGTAGTGGGCAAATTATTGCAGATGAAATTAGTGATATGCAATTAAAATCAGTCCTGATGAAGATATTTTAATTAATGAGTCGCAACACCGATTCACAAGAGGCCGTTCTTGCTTAATAAATTTGAAAACCTGTTTCAGTAAGTTATTTTAGACAGTGAACCATGATGTTTCTACCTCGTACATATACCTTAAGTTCTTGACAGTTTCGAACACAGAACACTATTACAGAAAGTTGTAGTACATGGTATTGGAGATATAGTTCTCTCATGGATAGTAGCATAACTGACTAAGGATAAGCAGAGAGCCTGCATGAATGGGGTGAACTCGGAATGGGGACCAATAATAAGTGGCATTCCTCAATGACCAATTTTGGGCCTCTTGTTCATAATCTGCTTGACTGATTTTGACGACGGAATTAAGAGCAACATGGGTAGGTTTCCTTACGACAAAATATAATTTGAGTAATGAAATCAGAGGAGGTTACCCTAAAGCCTGTGACGTTGCAAACAAATTATTGCTACGGTTAGCAACATGGCTGATGAAACTCAGTGAGGAAATTAAATCGAAGGTACAATACCGACACGTTGATGACTAAAACACATATGCATCCCCTATATGCCTTAAATGAAAGACTTTTCCAGTATAACAGGCAGTATTAAGTATTACAACCCAGGTACTCAAAGGCCTGTTATCCTGGGAGTAAAGGGAGCAAAATAAACACAGGAGAAAAACTTTGAATTATATTATCCTTCAAGTATAGACAGAAGTATGTACACTATATACACTATGTACAAAAACAGGTATTAGTGCATGCCACGGTAATCATGGCAGAATTGAAGCCAATAGAATGCAAACCACCGTGCTTCAACCAGCTCTCGAATGGAAATGGCAAGGGTGAGAATGTGAGTGGTATCCACGTCACCTTCACAATTGCCAGTTCCACCTTCTCTTTGACTGAACCTAGATACTGATCTGACGATGGGGCCCTTTTAAATCGTTAGATCCTTAGTATCTGGTTCGCTGGTTGGGGAGGCAGCCTATGTGAGTGTATTAACATGCTCTGAATAAAGATTACATACTCTTTGCATGCAACATTAAGCATGAGGATGGAGCCTTTTATCCTGGAAACGGTAGTACTGGAGAGATGCTGCTCTCGAAGTGGTTACTTGTGGATAGAGTCCAGGAGTGTTACTAGGAACAATATGGTAGGTCAGAGATTTAACAAGGGAATTTTAGATGATGTGGAGCGACACTACAATTAAAGACGTGACCATATAAAAGAAGTGCTCTTTATTGGAAGTAAGTCCGGCTTATAAAATAGGTCAGAGACCTATGGCCATCGTTATGGACTTGATCAAACAATAATAATGGAAAGTGCTGAAGTAAGAAACATTTTTAAACCAAATATTTCAGTCACTCTGCTATGCAAAACAAGTATTTAGTGTATCCCATAAAGCTTGTGTGAACCAGACTTTAGAATCTAAATGTAATCAAGAAGTTTAGTCGTTGCTCCAAAAAGTCTCAAGATTAAGATGAACTTCAGAAGCTGAAGAGCATCAACTTCATGAACTTGTGATTAAATCATTCAAGAACCTTAGCGTCTGTAGCTTCACATCTTCAAAATATCCAGAAGGAATAGATGGACACCCTCAAGAAGAACAGGAACTGGAACTTAGTGCAGCCAAACACACAAAACGTTTGTGCAGACACATACTGTACTGTTGTAAGGTACATCATCGGTAGGAATATAAAAATCAACAGTGAGAGTAACGTGATATGCGCCAGTGATAGGACTGTAAGGTGCACCAGTGATAGGACTGTAAGGTGCACCAGTGATAGGACTGTAAGGTGCACCAGTGATAGGAATGTAAGGTGCACCAGTGATAGGAATGTAAGGTGCACAAGTGAAAGGACTGTAAGGTGCACCAGTGATAGGAATGTAAGGTGCACCAGTGATAGGAATGTAAGGTGCACCAGTGATAGGAATGTAAGGTGCACAAGTGAAAGGACTGTAAGGTGCACCAGTGAAAGGACTGTAAGGTGCACCAGTGATAGGAATGTAAGGTGCACCAGTGATAGGAATGTAAGGTGCACCAGTGATAGGAATGTAAGGTGCACCAGTGATAGGAATGTAAGGTGCACCAGTGATAGGAATGTAAGGTGCACAAGTGAAAGTCTGTAAGGTGCACCAGAGATAGGAATGTAAGGTGCACCAGTGATAGGAATGTAAGGTGCACCAGTGATAGGAATGTAAGGTGCACAAGTGAAAGGACTGTAAGGTGCACCAGTGATAGGAATGTAAGGTGCACCAGTGATAGGAATGTAAGGTGCACCAGTGATAGGACTGTAAGGTGCACCAGTGATAGGAATGTAAGGTGCACCAGTGATAGGAATGTAAGGTGCACCAGTGATAGGAATGTAAGGTGCACCAGTGATAGGAATGTAAGGTGCACCAGTGATAGGAATGTAAGGTGCACCAGTGATAGGAATGTAAGGTGCACCAGTGATAGGAATGTAAGGTGCACAAGTGAAAGGACTGTAAGGTGCACCAGTGATAGGAATGTAAGGTGCACCAGTGATAGGAATGTAAGGTGCACAAGTGAAAGGACTGTAAGGTGCACCAGTGAAAGGACTGTAAGGTGCACCAGTGATAGGAATGTAAGGTGCACCAGTGATAGGAATGTAAGGTGCACCAGTGATAGGAATGTAAGGTGCACAAGTGAAAGTCTGTAAGGTGCACCAGTGATAGGAATGTAAGGTGCACCAGTGATAGGAATGTAAGGTGCACCAGTGATAGGAATGTAAGGTGCACAAGTGAAAGGACTGTAAGGTGCACCAGTGATAGGAATGTAAGGTGCACCAGTGATAGGAATGTAAGGTGCACCAGTGATAGGAATGTAAGGTGCACCAGTGATAGGAATGTAAGGTGCACCAGTGATAGGAATGTAAGGTGCACCAGTGATAGGAATGTAAGGTGCACCAGTGATAGGACTATAAGGCATTCCTATGATTGTTAAATAAGATAAAGCAGCAGTGCGAATGTAAAATATACACAAGTGAGCTACACGTTTTTAATAGATAACTTAAACTGCTACGTGTTTTACATTCATAATTTCTCCACTACTTGACATTGTTCATACAAAGTTGTTGACAATTTAAAACCATTCGAGAGAGGAATTGTCCAGGTATTGCCCCATCGAGTAATTAAAACAAACTTGAGTAGCAACTTGAAGTATACTATTAGGAGGATACTGAGCACTTATAAAACTTTTCAACACCAATGCAATTACGATGAAGCACTGAAATCAATTAATAAACCCTCGGGTGGAAAAGCAGTTCAATACCTTTATAGATCATGGGATTAAGTTAGACTGCTTCTCTTAATTTTATTTTCAGTGTTCTGAATAAGAATTTCGAAATTTTATTAAATAAATTTCTTCGTTAATTAGGTATCCCTGAATGGGTACCTTGAAGCGGTTGCCTGGTATTTGTCTCATCGTACACCTTATCGATTTTCGCTCATGAATCGAGAACGCCTCATTCAGTCACCTTCAAATGTTTAATTATGTCTTCCGTAAGGTAATGATTACCATATTCTTGGCAGGTTCACGCGCCCTATGACCAAAACAAACCATACCACAGGTGGGGATAGAACCCGTGATCAGCGAATCTTAAAACTCTAGCCCGACGCGCTAGCCACTAACGTGTTAGCCACTAACTCCAGACCGAAGTGTTATCGTCAGTCTGGAATTAGTCTGGACTGGACTCTCTGATAGCGGGTTCTACCCCCACTTGTTGTATGGTTTGTTTGCAATCGTGTCACTACGATATCGTGAGTCCTATGACCAAAGTTGTTGAATTCATTCCCAGTTATCCTGGGATTACTCCCAAATTCATCAGTGGCGGCGCTTCAAACCTTAAAAAAATGATGCGAAAAATACGACGTCGACAGAGAGTGAAATTCATACGTAGGCGCAGATCTCACTATTTTATTTCTAAAATAATGTGAAATTTTTATTTACGTTAAATCATGTTAAGCAATTTTCGGTTTGCCTCTTTAGAACAAGTTTAATATTTAACAACTGATACATCTTAGGGACAGGGTAGTTTCTATGTTAATAATAATAATAATAGTAGTAGTAATAGTAGTAGTAGTAGTAATAGTAGTAGTAGTAGTAATAGTATATTTATTATTTTATTTATTATTAGTAGTATATTTATTATTTTATTTATTATTAGTAGTATATTTATTATTTTATTTATTATTAGTATATCTATTATTACTATTATTATTATTATTATTATTATTATTATTAAAATATAATATTAATAACTTATTACCAACAACTACAGTCTTAACAGTAGCAGTAGTAAAGTCAAAGTCCGATAGGGAATAAATTGAACGTGAAGCCGCATAAAAGCCAGAAATATCAAAGCTTGACTTTGACCGTTTTTTCCCCTCTTCCACTTCTCACCACAAAGGCTTCACGTAAAGCCTGTGTTTGATCAGAGCGTGGCTGCTAATTGAAGAGCAAAATGTTTGTCTCTCCTCGCCCGAGGGGTATTTGCTGGGACTTGGGCTATAGCTTCTGGGTCTCTACACTATTATTTAACCTCTGTGTCGCTTAACTCATCCTGTAGTGAATATATAACGAGCGTCTCTCTGTGGGTGAACATATCACCAAGGAGACAGTATTAGGAGGCAGCAGTCAATCTGTGACCTTGCTGGCACATTATTGACATCGTTAGTCAGTGTTACTCCTCCTGTGAGTGACTATACTACCATAACGACAATACTGGACTCCGACATTCAATATGTGAGTGACTATGAACCCATAAAAGACAGTGTTCATCTGCTCTCACTCATTCAGTGAGTAAACACAGCAACATATTGACACGACTGGGTTGCATCGCACATCCTGTGAGTGAACATGCCGTCGTAATGGTCTCATGTTGGTGTCTGTCACTCAGGGGAGATTCCTTGTATGAGAGACCATGTAACCTGATTCCGCAAGGTCTGTTGTATAGGCCTCTTTTTTTTAGGTCGTTATCCAATTGGCCTCTTTATCGACCTAAAAATACCTTCGAAACGGTAGATCAAAACATTCTGTTGCTCAAACTAAAACTTTATGAAATCAACGGAGATACTGACTTTAATTCCATGAATGAGAAAGTAAGTTTATCTTGATACAATTACCATACATAATGTAAATTTCCTAAGTGAAAGACACCAACATGAGACCAATAATACCTGTTATTCACCAATTCTGATTACTCAACATAGAAGTTCCATAAGGTAGTGTCCAGGACCCTCTGCTGTTCTGTATCTAAATCTTCCCAGCACTTCACACGACTTAAATGAAGTCTGTCTGTAGACGACAAATTTTGTCATTTCAAATGACGAAGCAGCTGAACCTAAGAATGCTGTGAATGTTGATGCAGGTGCACTCAACATAGTACTAAATGTTGATGCAGCTGCACTCAGAAACACAGTAAATGTGATACAGCTGCACTTAATGTTGAACTTGCAAATATATCTATTTGGATCAACTATATTATGCTATACAACAGTATACAGTAAACGAATTCGATATAATATTTACGTAATGACAGTAGTTTGTTGTATTACGTATTGGTAAATAAAAGACTGTTGAATAGATTTCATGATGTACATGTTCATAGAGGGGCCACAGACATATCAAATCACTTCTTAATTGTAGCTACAGTGAAAATAAAAGGTAGATGGGTCTTCAAGGAAAATGGAAGCAGCAAGTAAGAGAGAGGTGAGAGTTTATAAACTAACACACGAGGCAGTTAGGGAAAGATATAAACAACTATTGGAGGATAGATGGGCTAGTGAGAGTATAGGCAATGGGGTCGAAGATGTATGGGGTAAGTTTAACAATGTAGTGTTAGAGTGTTCAGCAGAAGTTTGTGGTTACAAGAAAGTGGGTGCGGGAGGGAAGAAGAGTGACTGATGGAATGATAATGTAAAGAGAGTAGTATGAGAGAAAAAGTTAGCATGTAAGAGATTTTTACAAGGTAGAAGTGATGCAAGGAGAGGAGTAAATGGAGAGGAAAAAAGGTTAAGAAAGTGGTGAAGCAATGTAAAAACAGAGCAAATGAGTGGGTGGGATGTTAACAAATTTTGTTGAAAAAAAAAATTTTTTTTTTTTTTGGTGTTGAGGAAGCCTAGGAGAGGAGAGTTATTAAATGGAAAGTTAGAGGTATCGGGAAGATGGAGGGTATATTTTGAGGAACTGTTAAATGTTGAAGAAGATAGGGAAGCCGAGATTTCGTGTATAGGGCAAAGAGAAATAACATCTTGTAGGAGTGAGGAAGAGCTAGTTTAGAGTGTGGTGGAAGTTCGTGAGGCAGTAGATAAAATGAAAGTGGGTAAGGCAGCCGGGATTGATGGGATAAAGAGAGAAATGTTAAAAGCAGGCGGGGATATAGTTTTGGAGTGGTTGGTGCTATTATGTAATAAATGTATGGAACAAGGTAAGGTACCTAGGGATTGGCAGAGAGCATGCATAGTTCCTTTAAATAAAGGCAAAGGGGACAAAAGAGAGTGCAAAAATTATAAGGGAATAAGTCTGTTGAGTATACCTGGTAAAGTGTATGGTAAGGGGTGTGTAGACCAAGTTTTTATAGTGAAACATATTGGTGAACAGTATTTAGATAAGGGTAAAGAGTTTTTTGTGGCATTTATGGATTTGGAAAAGGCGTATGACAGGGTGGATAAGGGGGCAATGTGGCAGATGTTGCAAATGTATGGAACAGGAGGAAGGTTACTGAAAGCAGTGAAGAGTTTTTACGAGGATAGTGAGGATCAGATAAGAGTATGTAGAAGAGAGGGAGATTATTTCCCAGTAAAAGTAGGCCTTAGACAAGGATGTGTGATGTCACCGTGGTTGTTCAATACATTTATAGATAGGGTTGTGAGAGAAGTGAATGAGCAGGTGTTGGCAAGAGGTGTGGGGTTAAAAGATATAGAATGTATCAGAAAGTGGGAGTTGTCACAGTTGCTCTTTGCTGATGACACTGTGCTTTTGGGAGATTCTGAAGAGAAGTTGCAGAGGTTGGTGGATGAATTTGGTAGGGTATGTAAAAGAAGAAAATTAAAAGTGAATATAGGAAAGAGTGATGTAATGAGGATAACACAAAGATTAGGTGATGAAAGATTGGATATCAGATTGGAGGGAGAGAGTATGGAGAAGGTGAATGTATTCAGATATTTAGGAGTGGACGTGTCAGCAGATGGGTCTATGATGAATGAGGTGAATCACAGAACTGATAAGGGGAAAAGGGTGATTGGTGCACTTAGGAGTCTGTGGAGACAAAGAACTTTGTAAGTGGAAACAAAGACGGGAATGTATGAGGATATAGTTATACCAACACTTTTATATGGGTATGAAAAATGGGTGATGAATGTTGCAACAAGGAGAAGGTTGGAGGCAGTGGAGATGTCATGTCTGAGGGCAATGTGTGGTGTGAATATAATGCACAGAATTCGTAGTTTGGAATTAGGAGGAGGTGCGGGATTGCCAAAACTACTGTCCAGAGGGCTGAGAAAGGGTTGTTGAGGTGATTCGGACATGTAGAGAAGCTGGAACAAAATAGAATGACTTCGGGAGTGAAAAAATCTGTAGTGGAGGGAAGGCGGAGTAGAGGTAGGGCTAGGAAAGGTTGAAGGGAGGGGGTAAAGGAGGTTTTGTGTGCGAGGGGCTTGGACTTCCAGCAAGCATGCGTGAGCTTATTTGACAGGAGTGAATGGAGAAAAATGGTTTTTAATACTTGACGTGCTGTTGAAGTGTGAGCAAAGTAACATTTATGGAGGGATTCAAGGAAACCGGCAGGCCGGACTTGAGTCCTGGGGATGGGAAGTACAGCGTCTGCACTCTGAACGAGGGGTGTTAATGTTGCAGTTTTATAACTGTAGTATAAGCACGCGTCTGGCAAAACAGTGATGGAGTAAATGATGATGAAAGTTTTTCTTTTTCGAGCCATCCTGCTTTGGTGGGAATCGGCCGATGTGTTAATAAATAAATAACATACTGTCTTATACTACAGTATATTTAAAAGTATACATACACTTTTATATATATATATATATATATATATATATATATATATATATATATATATATATATATATATATATATATAATTATATATATATAATGTTTATATATATATATATATTGTTTATATATATATATATATATATATATATATATATTGTTTATTATATATATATATATATATATATATATATATATATATATATATATATATATATATATATATAATTATATATATATATAATGTTTATATATATATATATATTGTTTATATATATATATATATATATATATATATTTATATATATATATATATATATATATATATATATAAACATATATATATATATATATATATATATATATAATGTTTTTATATATAATGTTTTTATATATATATATATATATATATATATATATATATATATATATATATAATGTTTATATATATATATATATATATATATATATGTATATATATATATATATATATATATATATATATATATATATATATATATATATAAAACATATGAGAGGTTTTAACAAAGTAGAAGTGATGCAAGGAGGGAGGAGTATATGGAGAGGAAAAGAGAGGTTAAGAGAGTGGTGAAGCAATGTAAAAAGAGAGCAAATGAGAGAATGGGTGAGATGTTATCAACAAAATGTTTAGAAAATAATAAGTTTTGGAGTGAGATTAATAAGTGGAGTAAGCCTAGGGAACGAATGGAGTTGATAGTTAAAAATAAGAGAGGAGAGTTATTAAATGGAGAGCTAGAGGTATCGGGAAGATGGGGGGAATAATTTGAGGAATTGTTAAATCTTGAAGATAGAGAAGTGTGATTTCGTGTATAGAGCAATGAGGAATAACATCTTGTAGGAGTGAGGAAGAGCCAGTTGTGAGGCAGTGGGTAGAACGAAAGGAAGTAAAGCAGCTGGGACTGATGGGATAAAGATACAAATGCTAAAAGCAGGTAGTGATATAGTTTTGGAGTGGTTGATGCTATAATTTAATAAATGTATGGAAGAGAGTAAGGTACCTACTGATTGGCAGAGAGCAAGCATAGTTCCTTTGTATAAAGGCAAAGAGGAGAAAGTAGAGTGTAAAAATTATACCGGAATAAGTCTGTTCAGTACACCTCGTAAAGTGTATGATAGATATTATTGAAAGAATGAAGATTAGGACTTGATAGCAGATGAACAAGGAGGCTTTAGGAAAGGTAGGGGGTGTGTAGACAAGTATTTAAATTGAAACATATAGGTGAACAGTGTACAGATAATAATAGAGGTTTTTGTGGCATTTATGGATATGGAAAAGACATATGACAGGGTGGATAGGGGGCAATGTGGCAGATGTTGCAGATGTATGGAATAGGAGGTAGGTTACTTAAAGCAGTAGAATGAAATTAGCTCTCAGGCACCCACACCACCGTATGTCCTCAAACCAAGGCTAACACACCTAGCTTGGCTGGGTGCTTGGTTCTTGTGGGATTTGGTGGTTCTGTGTGTTAGAGGGTCATGTGATTTTCGCTCACCATGAGGCGGGCCAAAACATCATGGGTTCGAGTCCTTGGCTAGTCGCAGTGTTGTTATTGATATATATATATATATATATATATATATATATATATATACAAACACTGATCTCTGGCTGAAGGAGACTCGAACCTACGAACCTTGGAACAAGGTACGCAGTGCTTTACCAATCTAGTAAGGCTGATGCATGCAGGGGATGAGATGAAAAGCTGTAAGCCTTCTCCCTGAAAGCTGGCTGCCTTGGATCAAAGTCTAGCGCAAGCTGGACTCCAAGGTATTGGTCCAGTGTGGGTAGTTTGGTAAAGCACTGCGTACCTTGTTCCAAGGTTCGTAGGTTCGAGTCTCCTTCAGCCAGAGATCAGTGTTTGTGTATATTTCGCCTGCTCTTGCGAATTCCTTATATTATATATATATATATATATATATATATATGTATATATATATATATATATATACATATATATATATACATATATATATATATGTATATATATATGTTTGTAGATGAATGGTTCAGAGAACCGACATGTTGATAAATTAGACACATGTGCAACTCTTGGGTATCTTTATTGAGGAAACGTTTCGCCACACAGTGGCTTCATCAGTCCATACGTAGGAGAAACTTGAAGAACAGGAGGAGAATGAGGTAATCAGTCCCTCAACCTTGAGTCGATGTGTTCAGTCCATCAATCTTGAGTAGAATACGGCATGTGAGCGGAGAAGCAGCTTATAAACCGTATGGCAGGAGAGGTGCAGCAGTCATAGGTGGTGTCACATTTGTTCAATGTGGAAGTAGGTCGTGCCCAAGAATTAGGCAAGCGAAGAATTCCTAAGTATTAAGATCCCAAGAAGTTGCAGTGTCTGACAGGTTTGTAGATGAATGGTTCAGAGAACCGACTTGTTGATAAATTAAGATACCCAAGAGTTGCACATGTGTCTAATTTATCAACATGTCGGTTCTCTGAACCATTCATCAACAAACCTGTCAGACACTGCAACTTCTTGGGATCTTAATACTTAGGAATTCTTCGCTTGCCTAATTCTTGGGCACGACCTACTTCCACATTGAACAAATGTGACACCACCTATGACTGCTGCACCTCTCCTGCCATACGGTTTATAAGCTGCTTCTCCGCTCACATGCCGTATTCTACTCAAGATTGATGGACTGAACACATCGACTCAAGGTTGAGGGACTGATTACCTCATTCTCCTCCTGTTCTTCAAGTTTCTCCTACGTATGGACTGATGAAGCCACTGTGTGGCGAAACGTTTCCTCAATTAAGATACCCAAGAGTTGCACATGTGTCTAATTTATCATATATATATATATATATATATATATATATATATATATATATATATATATATAATGTATATATATATATATATATATATATATATATATATATATATATATATATATATATATATATATATATATATATATATATATATATGCAAAACAACCACTCTGAAAGAATAGAGAAATTCCAAGCGCTTTCGTGACTACTCACATTATCAAGGAACTAGTTCCTTGATAATGTGAGTAGTTCCTTGATAATGTGAGTAGTCACGAAAGCGCTTGGAATTTCTCTATTCTTTCAGAGTGGTTGTTTTGCATATTTTGAAATCACCTGTTTACTGTGATCTTATTGCATATATATATATATATATATATATATATATATATATATATATATATATATATATATATATATATATATATATATATATATATATATAATATAAACTTGGGTAATTAGTCTAACTAACAACCAAAAATAAAAGGTGTATAAGACCTAACACCATATCGCATTTTCTATTGAAATTGCCTATGAATGTCAACAAAAGCCTGAATGGAGGTGGAGAATTGGTTGTGCCTCTCACTTGCCCTCCCGCCACTACAAATATTGCTAGTGAATTGTTCCACAACATTTTAAAACTGAAAAATATATGACGACTAAATGTCTGTCTGTCGTCAACTGTTAGTCTTTGTCTACCTGTTGTCAACTATCAGTCTTTGGATTGTCTCTCGTCAGCCATCAGTCTTTGTCTGTCTCTCGTTAAGAATCAGTCTTTGTCTGTGTCACCTGGTGGTCTTTGTCTGGCTGTCGTCAAATGGCAGTCTTTGTTTCTCAGTATTATTAGGTTCGCGATGGTAGACTCTGATTTTTCCAATCTCTCTTCATAGTGGATTCCAAGTTTATTGGTGACTTGCAGCAGCTAGGGAGAGGCAATACTAGCTACTGACCCCGCCTCATGGTATTGTATAAACCATACTAGAACTTATGCTAGCCTCGTCCTGTTAATCCTCTGAAACTATTAACAAAAGTTACCTTCATCTCCGTCGTTCAGTGTTCATCGATGTTTTAACACTGAAATATTTTCTATAAATTCTGTACCTCTTCTAGGTACAAAATGTCTACCTATAACCCCTGGTTGTAATGCTTCACATAATCAAACGCTTTATCCTTACTTTCATTATCACTGCCAGTGAATTCTTCATATATATCGATCATATTACCAAATCTATTCGTTATTTAAGCGATGTGTACTTAAACTTCTTTGATCTAGTCTTGCAGCTCCTATCTCTTTTCTTTTGTATGTAACTGAGAAGAGGCTTTACAACGGAGGTACATTTTTGAGGACTTGGTCTGGCACGAGTGGTGTACCTGGCCTCAACAGTTAACATTCTGGAGGACTTGGTCTGACACGAGTGGTGTATCTGGCTTCCAAAGTTAACATTCTTCAGGACTTGGTCTGACATGAGTGGTGTACCTGGCTTCCACAGTTAACATTCTTCAGGACTTGGTCTGACATGAGTGGTGTACCTGGCCTCCACAGTTAAGATTCTTGAGGGCTTGATCTGACATGAGCGGTGTACCTGGCCTCCACAGTTAATATTCTTGAGGACTTGGTCTGACATGAGTGGTGTACCTGGCCTCCACAGTTAACATTCTTCAGGACTTGGTCTGACAGGAGTCGTGTACCTGGCCTCCACAGTTAACATTCTTCAGGACTTGGTCTGACATGAGTGGTGTACCTGGCTTCCACAGTTAACATTCTTGAGCTTGTGAAGGAAGTTGTGACATTTCTTATTAGTGTTCTTCAATTTTTATTATTTTTTGCATTTCCTAATTATTATTATTGTTGTTGTTGTTGTTGTTGGTCTTGTTGTTGTTGTTGGTCTTGTTCTTGTTCTTGTTGTTGTTGTTCTTGTTGTTCTTGTTGTTCTTGTTGTTGTTCTTGTTGTTCTTGTTCTTGTTCTTGTTGTTCTTGTTCTTGTTCTTGTTGTTGTTCTTGTTGTTGTTGTTCTTGTTGTTGTTGTTGTTCTTGTTCTTGTTGTTCTTGTTGTTCTTGTTGTTGTTCTTGTTGTTCTTGTTCTTCTTGTTCTTCTTGTTCTTCGTCTTGTTCTTCTTCTTCGTCTTGTTCTTCTTCTTCGTCTTGTTCTTCTTCGTCTTGTTCTTCTTCTTCGTCTTGTTCTTCTTCTTCTTCGTCTTGTTCTTCTTCTTCTTCTTCGTCTTGTTCTTCTTCTTCTTCTTCGTCTTGTTCTTCTTCTTCGACTTCGTCTTGTTCTTCTTCTTCGTCTTCTTCGTCTTGTTCTTCTTTGTCTTCTTCGTCTTGTTCTTCTTCTTCGTCTTCTTCGTCTTCTTCTTCTTCTTTTTCTTCGTCTTCTTCCTCGTCTTCTTCTTTTTCTTCTTCTTCTTCTTCTTCGTCTTCTTCTTCGTCTTCTTCTTTTTCTTCTTCTTCTTCTTCTTCTTCTTCTTCTTCTTCTTTTTCTTCTTATTAGGTAACCCCTAAGTTGAACTGTAAAGAAATTGCCTGATTTATTTTTCTCTTTTTTTTTTTTCTTCATTCAACTTTTCGCTGGAATGAGAGAGCCTTATTCAGCCGCCTTCAAAATTCCAGTTCTAGTGCACGGTAATAAGGGCCAGATTCCATGAACAGTTGGCAGTTGCACCTCCTCTATGACCTGGAATGGCATCAATAACTTCCAAAACCCTCAGTGACGAAGCTTCAAACGTTCTAACTAGATGCCTCGTTATTTTAACTTAAACTGAAGTATGTAAAAATGGTGCGAAATTTTTGTTTCTTTAAATAAAGTTAAATGAAAGATTGTTAGTAATTATGTGTATTTTTTTCTTCACCTTTTCAGCGTCTAATGATGATTTCTAACCTTTCATTGCAGGAAGTGGAGAGAGAAGGTCATGGTGCTGATTCACGTGCTGTAGCCGCCATCATGGATGCTGTGCGTAGCGTAGCAGCTAAAATAAATATCGTAAGTAGCAGCGACCTTGGACACTGTACGTAGCGTAGCAGTGAAATTAGATTTCGTAATGGGCAGTGATCGTAGTGATCACAGAGGTGTGATTCTTGGGACTTTGCGTGGTATGGGAATATTTACGTGGTATGGGAATATATACGTGGTATGGGAGTATTTACGTGGTATGGGAGTATTTACGTGGTATCGGAATATTTACGTTGTATGGGAATATTTACGTGGTATGGGAATATATACGTGGTATGGGAATATTTACGTGGTATCGGAATATTTACGTTGTATGGGAATATTTACGTGGAATGGGAATATTTACGTTGTATGGAAGTATTTACGTGGTATGGGAATATTTACGTGGTATGGGAGTATTTACGTGGTATGGGAGTATTTACGTGGTATAGGAATATTTACGTGGTATGGGAATATTTACGTGGTATCGGAATATTTACGTGGTATGGAAATATTTACGTGGTATGGGAATATTTACGTGGTATGGGAGTATTTACGTGGTATGGGAATATTTACGTGGTATCGGAATATTTACGTTGTATGGGAATATTTACGTGGTATGGGAATATTTACGTGGTATGGGAATATTTACGTGGTATCGGAATATTTACGTGGTATGGGAGTATTTACGTGCTATGGGAATATTTACGTGGTATCGGAATATTTACGTTGTATGGGAATATTTACGTGGTATGGGAATATTTACGTGGTATGGGAGTATTTACGTGGTATGGGAATATTTACGTCGTATGGGAGTATTTACGTGGTATGGGAATATTTACGTGGTACGGGAATATTTACGTGGTATGGGAATATTTTCGTGGTACGGGAATATTTACGTGGTATGGGAATATTTACGTGGTATGGGAATATTTACGTGGTATGGGAATATTTACGTGGTATGGGAATATTTACGTGGTATGGGAATATTTACGTGGTACGGGAATATTTACGTGGTATGGGAATATTTACGTGGTACGGGAATATTTACGTGGTATGGGAATATTTACGTGGTATGGGAATATTTACGTGGTACGGGAATATTTACGTGGTACGGGAATATTTACGTGGTATGGGAATATTTACGTGGTATGGGAATATTTACGTGGTACGGGAATATTTACGTGGTACGGGAATATTTACGTGGTATGGGAATATTTACGTGGTACGGGAATATTTACGTGGTACGGGAATATTTACGTGGTACGGGAATATTTACGTGGTACGGGAATATTTACGTGGTACGGGAATATTTACGTGGTACGGGAATATTTACGTGGTACGGGAATATTTACGTGGTACGGGAATATTTACGTGGTACGGGAATATTTACGTGGTATGGGAATATTTACGTGGTACGGGAATATTTACGTGGTACGGGAATATTTACGTGGTACGGGAATATTTACGTGGTACGGGAATATTTACGTGGTACGGGAATATTTACGTGGTACGGGAATATTTACGTGGTACGGGAATATTTACGTGGTAAGGGAATATTTACGTGGTATGGGAATATTTACGTGGTACGGGAATATTTACGTGGTACGGGAATATTTACGTGGTACGGGAATATTTACGTGGTACGGGAATATTTACGTTGTACGGGAATATTTACGTTGTAAGGGAATATTTACGTGGTATGGGAATATTTACGTGGTACGGGAATATTTACGTGGTACGGGAATATTTACGTGGTAAGGGAATATTTACGTGGTATGGGAATATTTACGTGGTACGGGAATATTTACGTGGTACGGGAATATTTACGTGGTACGGGAATATTTACGTGGTATGGGAATATTTACGTGGTACGGGAATATTTACGTGGTACGGGAATATTTACGTGGTATGGGAATATTTACGTGGTACGGGAATATTTACGTGGTACGGGAATATTTACGTGGTACGGGAATATTTACGTTGTACGGGAATATTTACGTGGTAAGGGAATATTTACGTGGTATGGGAATATTTACGTGGTACGGGAATATTTACGTGGTACGGGAATATTTACGTGGTAAGGGAATATTTACGTGGTATGTGAATATTTACGTGGTACGGGAATATTTACGTGGTACGGGAATATTTACGTGGTACGGGAATATTTACGTGGTATAGGAATATTTACGTGGTACGGGAATATTTACGTGGTACGGGAATATTTACGTGGTATGGGAATATTTACGTGGTACGGGAATATTTACGTGGTACGGGAATATTTACGTGGTACGGGAATATTTACGTGGTACGGGAATATTTACGTGGTACGGGAATATTTACGTGGTACGGGAATATTTACGTGGTACGGGAATATTTACGTTGTACGGGAATATTTACGTGGTAAGGGAATATTTACGTGGTATGGGAATATTTACGTGGTACGGGAATATTTACGTGGTACGGGAATATTTACGTGGTAAGGGAATATTTACGTGGTATGGGAATATTTACGTGGTACGGGAATATTTACGTGGTACGGGAATATTTACGTGGTACGGGAATATTTACGTGGTATGGGAATATTTACGTGGTACGGGAATATTTACGTGGTACGGGAATATTTACGTGGTATGGGAATATTTACGTGGTACGGGAATATTTACGTGGTACGGGAATATTTACGTGGTACGGGAATATTTACGTGGTACGGGAATATTTACGTGGTATGGGAATATTTACGTGGTACGGGAATATTTACGTGGTACGGGAATATTTACGTGGTACGGGAATATTTACGTGGTAAGGGAATATTTACGTGGTATGGGAATATTTACGTGGTACGGGAATATTTACGTGGTACGGGAATATTTACGTGGTACGGGAATATTTACGTGGTATGGGAATATTTACATGGTACGGGAATATTTACGTGGTACGGGAATATTTACGTGGTACGGGAATATTTACGTGGTACGGGAATATTTACGTGGTACGGGAATATTTACGTGGTTAGGGAATATTTACGTGGTATGGGAATATTTACGTGGTACGGGAATATTTACGTGGTACGGGAATATTTACGTGGTACGGGAATATTTACGTGGTAAGGGAATATTTACGTGGTATGGGAATATTTACGTGGTACGGGAATATTTACGTGGTACGGGAATATTTACGTGGTACGGGAATATTTACGTGGTATGGGAATATTTATAAAATATGCATCAAACTTTATGGTCAAATTGATGAATGTAAAAGAAATTAATAATTTATTGGTAAAAGGGATCAAAGCTTTTATAAATAATTAAAATTTCTTAAATAATATAATAAAACAGTGTGAACTTTATTTCGAAAAATTAGGTAATATTTGTATATATAATGTAAGAAAAAAAAATTCTCATAAGCATTCTAATGAACTTATAAAAAAAGACATGTTTGCGACATGACTGGTCGAGTGCTGATAAGACTGGTTATACCTCAACCCTGATCAGGTCAAAGGTCAAGAGTGAGACACTTGTGTGCAATATGTTGCACAAGTGCCCCATTCTTCAACTTCTCAGTCTTCTAAACCAATTGCAACAAAGTCAAAGGTGCTAAATTTAACTATAATGTTAATAGACGTTGGTATTTCCGTCGCTCCGCGATACAAGAAATGTATCCGCGCATTGCATAGCCCTAGTCCATTGTACCTCACTGCACACGCGAGAAATATTGCACAATGCAGCACGTGTTGGAAATGTGGGTGAATGTTAATATTGAAGATTATAAGTGAAAGGCAAGAAGCAATCACAAGTTATCACATGCAAACTAATATTCCAATTCCCTTTATAAAAACTGGGAAATTAGGAGACGCAGAACCCGACACGAGTTCAAACTTTCCGTCCAGAAGGATCTGTCTGTTTCATAAGTCTAAAGCCAAACATAAGAGCCATTCTGAACGTATATTACAGATGGATATGCCATATTACACTCAGTTTGAAGCCGCTCATACGTTGTATTATACAGTTAGTAAGTTAAAGGTCTGAAGCCAGCTGGATGACGACCTCACAAATTTTCGCAACTTAACCAGTGTTTTAATTTTGCCAATTTCTTCAATAATGACAATTTTGGACTTACACAGGCCAAAATTAATCCAAAGTTTTCTTTAATAAAGATTGTTCAACGATTAAGGTTTGGTAACTTTTATTTAGGCTTTAGATGCATGACTTACAAATTTGTTACACTGGCCTTAAGGGCACACAGATGTCACTGAAACACAGATGTCACTGAAACACAGATGTCACTGAAACACAGATGTCACTGAAACACAGATGTCACTGAAACACAGATGTCACTGAAACACAGATGTCACTGAAACACAGATGTCACTGAAACACAAATGTCACTGATATACAAATGTCACTGAAACACAGATGTCACTGAAACACAGATGTCACTGAAACACAGATGTCACTGAAACACAAATGTCACTGATATACAAATGTCACTGAAACACACATGTCACTGAAACACAGATGTCACTGAAACACAGACGTCACTGAAACGCAGATGTCACTGAAACACAGATGTCACTGAAACACAGATGTCACTGAAACACAGATGTCACTGATACACAGATGCCACTGATACACAGATGTCACTGATACACAGATGTCACTGATACACAGATGTCACTGATACACAGATGTCACTGATACACAGATGCCACTGATGCACAGATGTCACTGACGCACAGGTGTCACTGATACACAGGTGTCACTGAAACACAGATGTCACTGAAACACAGATGTCACTGAAACACAGATGTCACTGAAACACAGATGTCACTGATACACAGATGTCACTGAAACACAGATGTCACTGAAACACAGATGTCACTGAAACGCAGATATCACTAAAACACAGATGTCACTGAAACACAGATGTCACTGAAACACAGATGTCACTGAAACACAGATGTCACTGATACACAGATGTCACTGATACACAGATGCCACTGATACACAGATGTCACTGATACACAGATGTCACTGATACACAGATGCCACTGATGCACAGATGTCACTGACACACAGGTGTCACTGATACACAGGTGTCACTGAAACACAGATGTCACTGAAACACAGATGTCACTGAAACACAGATGTCACTGAAACACAGATGTCACTGAAACACAGATGTCACTGAAACACAGATGTCACTGAAACACAGATGTCACTGATACACAGATGTCACTGAAACACAAATGTCACTGAAACACAGATGTCACTGATACACAGATGTCACTGATACACAGATGTCACTGATACACAGATGTCACTGATACACAGATGTCACTGAAACACAGATGTCACTGAAACAGATGTCACTGAAACACAGATGTCACTGATACACAGATGTCACTGAAACACAGATGTCACTGAAACACAGATGTCACTGATACACAGATGTCACTGATACACAGATGTCACTGAAACACAGATGTCACTGAAACACAGATGTCACTGAAACACAGATGTCACTGATACACAGATGTCACTGATACACAGATGTCACTGAAACACAGATGTCACTGAAACACATATGTCACTGAAACACAGATGTCACTGAAACACAGATGTCACTGAAACACAGATGTCACTGATACACAGATGTTACTGATACACAGATGTTACTGATACACAGATGTCACTGATACACAGATGTCACTGAAACACAGATGTCACTGATACACAGATGTCACTGATACACAGATGTCACTGAAACACAGATGTCACTGATACACAGATGTCACTGAAACAGATGTCACTGATGCACAGATGTCACTGATACACAGATGTCACTGAAACACAGATGTCACTGAAACACAGATGTCACTGAAACACGTGACTGGAACAATATAAAAAAGAGTGAAACTTATGACTTACTGACGGACCAAGGTGGACCATTAATTAGACACGTTAAGGACGTTAATCGTTAAAATCGGACCTATACGTGTCATTATTAAGCTTCAGTCTCCTGTGTGCGGGTTAACTGCTTATAAGATAACTTAATAAAGTCCATCACTGACGTCTGAGCTGGAGAGATATTCTCCATTTATTTCATAAAATACAGTTTGATTCAATAAAATACAGACTAAGCTTTATTAAAAAATAAAAAACACATCTCCCCAAAAAAATAAACTATAAAATTAGCCGTTCAAGACTGAAGCCATTGAGAAGAAGCATACTCCAGATGCTTACTGGAAAATACCGCCTCTGTACCTTTCCGAAATAAAAACTGCCAAAAATGGCGGTTACATATTCATATGTTAACTTTCTTCATAGTAGTATACACGAATGTTTAATTTTTAATCGTGACCAGAAGAGGCTTTCTAAGGTAACTGTATGGAAGCTATATTTGGGAATGATCTATGTAAGCCTGCGCAGAGAGCACTGTACATACCGCTGATTCCATTAATTTCTCCGAAATATACTTCGCCGTGACTGAAAGTTGAAAGCTGCTCAGATAAGTCGCTCAGGCGTTAAAAACGAAATCCCTTGAAGTTAGTGGAAGACAAGAGAGGTGTACTGGCAGGTAATAGTTCCTGCCACCAACAACTGGATAGCTTAAACCTGACAAAATGTAAATTTGTCGGTTGTGAAGTTACCTCTTTTTCCAAAGATCAAATAAACTATTAATCATAAACTATTGATCAAATAAACCTTGATCATCCAGTACAAGAAAAAATCATTAAGTTATTTTAGGTACGTTGTGCTCGATGTATTTTTTTTTCAATTATCCTCAATTTTTCTGTAGAATAATTTGAGATTAAGTATTAATATTGATTTTGCTTACTAATTAAATATGCTTCAGATATATTGAGAATGTCTTTTTCATAATTCAGACCTTCATAGGGCAATTAAATAACGTTTGACGTCCAGCTTGTAACACAACGGGAAATTGAAGGTAATCGCCCTTATTTTGATAGTTATTATTGCCCCTCAGGTTATGACCAACAAGTGAAAATATCTGATGTACCGTCTATATTTCGTCCGAATTTAGTGTTGGCTATCCTAGTTTTATAGAAAAAAACTATGTTTTATTTTCACATATCAATATTACGAACTCCAAACAATTTCAGTACCTTATTTTGCTACCGGAAAATCCTTTTATGCAATACGAGTTTTTTTTCATGTTTCGTGGTAGTTTGTTATGTAAGATTTACGTTAAATAGTGGGCATTGGTGTACCTTATTACATTAATGACATCACCAGATTTGTCGTCAAAACTAAAACCAAGAATAATATAAGCAGCCTCAGGGAAAAGTGCGTGGGAAATAGGTAAAGTTTTGAATGATTATTAGACACATGTGCAACACTTAGGCAACGTTAGGAAACGTTTCGCCACACAGTGGCTTCGTCAGTCCATACAAAGAAAAAAGGGGAAGAACAGGAGTAGTCTGAGGAAATCAATCCCTCAGCCTTGAGTCGATGTTGTCAGTCCATCAGTCCAACTTGTCGGTTCTCTGAACCATTCATCTACAAATTTGTTAATAATTTTATGTATAAATATAAGATATGTTAGAATAGGTAATATAAGTAGCGTTTAGTTCCCTCGTGTACGTGATTGCTATAACACTATAAATTATCATATATCCTCACTAAATATAACAGTACATAAAGAGGGGAACTGAGGAGTCAAATTTTGTATCAGCCTCAAAACTTTCAAAAAAGATATTCTCGCCCAAGTCACTAGTTATATTAACATTATGCTAAAAGTGTAATCGTTTTTGAGAGACAGGTGTCAAATCGGCTGTGTCCCAGCAAGGTAGGCTGGCACAAAGAAGGAAACATTCATCATCAATCAGTCAACATCTATCTCTCCAGAAGTGCAAAGACAATGCAATGACCCATAGAGTAGCAGCAACTCACACCAATGTACTTCTCACCTCCAGAGTGCAAGTTAAACAAACTTGCAATTTCCTTACATCTCTTCTTAAATGTTACCTTGTTCACAGTTTAGCAGCATATGCGTAAGGGGAATTACCAATAAGCCCCTGGCTGCCTACAACAAGGAGCTGGGAAGATACTTAAAGTCGGTGCCCGATCAACCGGGCTGTGGTTCGTACGCTGGACGAACAATAACAGCCTGGTTGATAAGGCCCCGATCCACCGGGAGGCCTGGTCGTAAACTGGGCCGCGGGGGCGTTGATCCCTGGAATACAATTCAGGTAGACTCCATGTAGGTAGGCATCATACCCCAGAAACACGTGCCTACACACACACCTGCAGGATACTAAGATCTTTACTTCTCTAAAACCTCGTTCTCTGCCTTCCATCCACTCTAAATTTATGCACTTCTTGAACGACATATCTTGCCTCATTGTGTCTAAATTAATAAACCATCTCAGCAACTTCTCTGTCTCCTGAATTGTACCTATCACACCAACAAGCTAATTTCTCTAGTTCTTACTCTCTGTTTAATATTTACGCCACATACTAATCTACGAGCACATCTTAACTGCCTCCAGCCTCCTCCTCACTGTAACATCTTAACTGCCTCCAGCCTCCTCCTCACTGTAACATCTTAACTGCCTCCAGCCTCCTCCTCACTGCAACATCTTAACTGCCTCCAGCCTCCTCCTCCTCACTGCAACATCTTAACTGCCTCCAGCCTCCTCCTCACTGCAACATCTTAACTGCCTCCAGTTTCCTCCTCACTGCAACATCTTAACTGCCTCCAGCCTCCTCCTCACTGCAACGTCTTAACTGCCTCCAGCCTCCTCCTCACTGCAACATCTTAACTGCCTCCAGTTTCCTCCTCACTGCAACGTCTTAACTGCCTCCAGCCTCCTCTTCACTGCAACATCTTAACTGCCTCCAGCCTCCTCCTCACTGCAACATCTTAACTGCCTCCAGTTTCCTCCTCACTGCAACGTCTTAACTGCCTCCAGCCTCCTCTTCACTGCAACATCTTAACTGCCTCCAGCCTCCTCCTCACTGTAACATCTTAACTGCCTCCAGCCTCCAACATCTTAACTTTCCTCCTCACTGCAACATCTTAACTGCCTCCAGCCTCCTCCTCCTCACTGCAACATCTTAACTGCCTCCAGCCTTCCTGCAACTCACTGCAACGTTTCCTCCTCACTGCAACATCTTAACTGCCTCCAGCCTCCTCTTCACTGCAACATCTTAACTGCCTCCAGCCTCCTCCTCACTGCAACATCTTAACTGCCTCCAGTTTCCTCCTCACTGCAACGTCTTAACTGCCTCCAGCCTCCTCTTCACTGCAACATCTTAACTGCCTCCAGCCTCCTCCTCACTGCAACATCTTAACTGCCTCCAGCCTCCTCCTCACTGCAACATCTTAACTGCCTCCAGCCTCCTCCTCACTGCAACATCTTAACTGCCTCCAGCCTCCTCCTCACTGCAACATCTTAACTGCCTCCAGTTTCCTCCTCACTGCAACATCTTAACTTCCTCCAGCCTCCTCCTCACTGTAACATCTTAACTGCCTCCAGCCTCCTCTTCACTGCAACATCTTAACTGCCTCCAGCCTCCTCCTCACTGCAACATCTTAACTGCCTCCAGCCTCCTCCTCACTGCAACATCTTAACTGCCTCCAGCCTCCTCCTCACTGCAACATCTTAACTGCCTCCAGTTTCCTCCTCACTGCAACATCTTAACTTCCTCCAGCCTCCTCCTCACTGTAACATCTTAACTGCCTCCAGCCTCCTCTTCACTGCAACATCTTAACTGCCTCCAGCCTCCTCCTCACTGCAACATCTTAACTGCCTCCAGTTTCCTCCTCACTGCAACATCTTAACTTCCTCCAGCCTCCTCCTCACTGTAACATCTTAACTGCCTCCAGCCTCCTCCTCACTGCAACATCTTAACTGCCTCCAGCCTCCTCCTCACTGCAACATCTTAACTGCCTCCAGCCTCCTCCTCACTGCAACATCTTAACTGCCTCCAGCCTCCTCCTCACTGCAACATCTTAACTGCCTCCAGCCTCCTCCTCCTGCTGCAGTTCTCCTTCCTTCTTATGTTATGTTATACCTGCAACAGACGGACGAAAGCATTATAATATATCAGTGACATGGATCAGCGTACGTAGTAGTAACTGCGGACACCATTAATAGCAGTAACCGTGGTCATCGTACGTGGTACTGAGTGCAGATACCGTGCGTGGCACTGACAGTAGCAGAAAAATGGGCCAACGTATGTGGTAGTAACCTTAGTCACCATAAGTAACCGTGATCGAGATTATCGTACGTGGTAGTGACCGTGGTCTCCATAAATAAAATAGTTACTGGACATTGTACGTAGCACTGACCGTGGACACTGTAAGCGACAACTTCAACAGACATATACATAGTAGTGATTGTTGGCACAAAACCGTGATTATAGGCAATGTACGTGGTAGTGACAGTGGCAGTGTTCCAAATTACAGTGTACGTGAACGAGATAAGGGAAAGCAGAGAAAAAAAAACAGGAGAGGTGACCGTGGATGAATGGAAGGATGGAGGTAATGCAGAGAGACCAAATCATGACTTAAGAAATCGTAATGACACGATTGCAAACAAATCATACCCCCGGCCGGGATTGAACCCGCGGTCATAGAGTCTCAAAACTCCAGAGAGACCAAGTGAAAACACAACTGCTGAGCTAGACACAGTGAGAGGACGGCAGGAGGGAGTGCCAAGCCAACGACATGGAAAACTGGCACTGGAAAAAAAATAACGCAACAAGCAGCAAAATTTGGTAAATTTGATAGAAATTAAAGCTGTGTTTTAAGCTTAGGACCATGATGGAAGGACTGTCTACGGCTGAGAAAATTTCGTGTCTCGATGCGTCCAGGACCATATTGTTTAATAACAATTTCGGTTGACTCTTCGATGACCTTCAACTTCTTGGTAAAATAAGCATTAAAATATAATAATAATAGTAATACGCTTTTTGGAAATATATTAGATAAAAAGAGAAACATTTTGCAGGTAAATGGTTCAAAAAACAGACAAGTTGATAATTTAGACACATGTGCAACACTTGGGTATGTTTATTGTGGAATGGTACCCCCATGCAGTGACTTCATCAGTCCATTACAAAGAAGAAAGGTGAAGATCAGAAGGAGTTAGAGATAATCAGTCCCTTAGTCTCACAGAATTGGCAATAATGGCGACTCCACATCGAATACCTTTTTACCCTTTACATAAAGATAATCTTATATTACCAATTAAAACTAGAGTTCACTGTAGGTCATACAAATTGCAACTAATTGGCAAAGGTAATACTTGTATTGTTTCACGGATCATGTCCGGCTGTTTGAAAATTAAAAAAAAAATGTGTACTGGATATTTGTTCACAAACACTGGGATATGTTCAACGTTGTTTTCAACACTGCAAGTATCCGGTGTTTGCAACATAGCATATATTAAAACATGTGATTGCGCTTGAGGAATTAGAATTTTGCAGGTGGAAAAGACCAGGAATACAATAATAGAATATGTATTGCAAAAATAGACACTAAAATCTTCTACTAAATTTTCAATAAATGAAATACGTATATCTATTAATATAATACATCTATTCAGTGTTTTTTCTCTTTCTCTCACTATATATATATATATATATATATATATATATATATATATATATATATATATATATATATATATATAGATATATATATATATATATAAACACTGATCTCTGGCTGAAGGAGACTCGAACCTACGAACCTTAGGACAAGGTACGCAGTGCTTTACCAATATGGTCCAGTGTGGGTAGATTGGTAAAGCACTGCGTACCTTGTCCTAAGGTTCGTAGGTTCGAGTCTCCTTCAGCCAGAGATCAGTGTTTGTGTATATTTCGCATGCTTTCGCGAATTCCTTGCATATATATATATATATATATATATATATATATATATATATATATATATATATATATATATATATATATATATATATATATATAACAACACTGCGCTAGCCAAGGATTCGAACCCATGGTAAGCGAGAACCACATAACGCTTTAAACAACAGGACCACCCAACCCTACAAGAATGGCGCAGCCAGCAGAGCTAGCTCTTGGGTCGCCATCCGAGGGCATACGGAAGAGTGGGAGCTTCTAAAATAATTTCATTCCCATCCCTGTTTGGTGCACTAGCCTCACGAGCAGCTGGCTGCACCATTCTTGTAGGGTTGGGTGGTTCTGTAATTTGAAGCGTCATGTGGCTCTCACTTACCATGAGGCAGGCCAGTACAACATGGGTTCGAATCCTTGGGTAGTGCAGTGTTGTTATTGATCAATACCACTAGTTCGTGGTTACAACAACATGTAAATACTGCTCGTGAGGCTAGTACACCACACAGGGATGAGGATGAAATTAACTTAGAAGTTCCCACACCTCCGTATGCCCTCGGATGGCGGCCCAACAGCTAGCTGTGTGCTGGCTGCGCCATTCCTGTAAGGTTGGGTGGAAAATATTGTATATTTTATGAAATATAGTGTATTTTTGCATGTAAATTAGTGAAATACATTGTAGTTAGTAAAAATTAATTTGGAAATAAAAAAGGGAAACAGCGACGGGGGTAGCGCAGCTTGGTGAAGGGACGCCATATTAGAACTAAGCAAGAAGAATGTTAGTGAAAATCGGAAGAATATTTCTTAGCTCTGGAGGTTAGATGTGGTTGAAACCTCTCAAATAGGAGCAGAAATTGTCGGAGTTACAGCCCTACAGAATGTGAGAAACCAACGACTGGGCAGGACTCCGAAATTAGATGTGAAAAGGGATAAGAATTGCCCAATCCCCCAGATAAATAATGTCTTTATATGTTGAAATTCTGGCCAGTAGTTTCCTCATATCTCGGCAGGGGTTGCGGATGACACACCAAGTAATCTCCAGACAAATTGGTGAGTGTTATTAATATAAATTTCCCTTCTGATATATATCTATGTATATGTACTCATTAATTAAATCAGTTCAATATACAGTCCATTTAATTTATATTAATAGTTTTACCAGAATTACTTGTGGTGTTTATTACATTTGACGTTAATTTAGGTCCAGAGTGACTTGTGGAAGTATGAGATTAGTGGGTATTCGAAGGGTGAAATTTTCTGGCAGCCTAGGGTATCTCAAAATTCCTACATGTCTCAACAATAATTTGATAAGGAATAATTATCTTTGTTACAAATTACTGGTATGTATCTTATGAGGTTCATCCAGGTAATTTAATATTCCACAAGCGTCGTGTGGTTCTCGCTTACCATGAGGCAGGCCAGCACAACATGAGTTCGAGTCCTTGGCTAGCACAGTGTTGTTATTGATCAATACCACTCGTCCGTGGTTACAATAATATAAATACTGCTCATGAGGCTAGTACACCAAACAGGAATGAGAATAAAATTTGCTTAGAAGCTCCCACACCTCCGCATGCCTGGCGCTATAAAAAGCTCCATCCTGTCACCTCATCTCCATATTGTGCTGGCTGCATCATTCTTGTAGGGTTGGGTGGTCCTGTGGTTTAAAGCGTCATGTGGTTCTCGCTCACCATGAGGCAGGCGAGTACAGCATGGGTTCGAATCCTTGGCTAGCGCAGAGTTGTTATTGATCAATACCACTCGTTTGTGGTTACAATAAATAAATCAATATATATGTCGTGCCGAATAGGCAGAACTTGCGATCTTGGCTTAAATAGCAACACTCATCTTGCCACATAGGACAAGTGAAAATTTGTGTATGCAATAATTTCGCCAAAATCATTCTGAACCTAACGAAAAAAAATATATTTCACTGAGTTTGTTTAGTATTAAATTATTGTAAACAAATCTAAAATATATTTAGATGGGTTAGGCTAAAATAAATTGTTCTTGTTATAATAAGGCTAGGTAAGTTTTCTAAGATTCTTTCGGTGCAAAATAAAAACTTTTACATTAACATTAATGAAAAAAATATATCTTTAAACGTATAAGATAAAATTTCAGAAAGGACTTAATTTTAAATGAGTTCTTGCTAATTGACCAGTTTTACATATTCGGCACGACATTATTTATATATATATTTATATATATATATATATATATATATATATATATATATATATATATATATATATATATATATATATATATATATATATAGGGTTAATGTTGCAGTGTTGTAACTAGAGTGTAAGCTCACCTTTGGCAAGACAGTGGTGGAGTGAATGATGGTGAAAGTTTTTCTTTTTTGGGCCACCCTGCCTTGGTGGAGGACGGCCGATGTGTTTATATATATATATATATATATATATATATATATATATATATATATATATATATATATATATATATATATATATATTTGGTCCACCTCTGGTGTAAATTGTGGGACCCACAGCCCCGGAGAAGTGGATAAAAAGGTTTCAAGGAAGAATGTTTGGATTTCTTCCTGAAGTTGCTTGAATATTCCACTTCCCCTACCACCACATCTTTTCATTTTTCCTAGTTCCTAGCTCATTAAGGAACTTAGATGCACTCTTTCCCCATGAGCCGAGGGTCTCTGAGCCTATGGGAACAAACATATAATGATGGGCAAGGTCTCCATATTTTCTAAACGTTTGTGACTCTCTGAAGCTGGCAGCTGCCCCTCCTTCCTCCCTGGTGTATTGGAGATAGGTATCAGCCAAGGTAGATGCACATGTGTAGTCCCACACCACCTGCTTACCGTCTGTCCAGGCTTGAAGGGTGATATCATCTGGACGCTCCTCGCTGCCATCAGATCTACATAGCAGGGGTGGCTCTCTTACTGCTGTGCATCCGGCTGTTGTGAGGTTCCTCTTGCTAATGTTATTAACCTCCTCATGTCTTGCAATCTTTCCCTCGGATTTACGGCACACAAGACCGTGGTACCCGAATCGGTCTGCTTCTTTGCTGCCACAAATACACATGTGTTCGGCGAGAATAGGGGCGGTAAGTCGAAGGGCAACACCAAATGCAGATGGTCTGTGGGTCGAGGCGTGTGCCAAGGCTGGAGTTGGGAACAACCAACAGAAAGAAGCTCTCACTGCCAGGAGGCGGGCTCTGTCCTTCCCTGACACACTCTGAAGCACTGTTAAGGCTATTTTCTCCACTATCGGGCCAACCCAGTTTGTAGTTGTTTGGAGGAGCAGGTCTATTTTCAGAGCCCGTTACATTATTCCACATCATGGCTCCGTCAGTGAACTTTTGGCCCTGGACGCCAATCTTGTCACTAAGATGTTCAGGGAGAATTGCTGCTACAAGCCCTCTGGATGCAATGCATGAGGACAGAAAAGCAGGTAGCGCAATCTGTGATGACTTGCGGACACCAATGCCTCCTAGTCTGACTGGAAGTGTACCTTGGTTCCACTGCCCGTCTTCTAGAGTAAGGTTAAGTATCTTTGTAAAAATCTGCCTCAGGATACTGTCATATTCGTGCAGTATAGGGTTATCATATGAAGGTGCACATCTTAGGAAATATGTCAACCTGGGCAAACTCAAGCACTTTGTGAGAAGGTACAAGGCATCGTGGGTGTCCAGATTGCCTATTCGTTGTTCCATTCTTCTCAACTCTTCAATTTCTTCCTGAGAATTGTGTCAGTGGCATCGCTTCCCAGAGGTGCTCCAAGCACCTCTGGTGTGATTTCATGCTCTCCAAAGAGAAGCATTGATTCTTTGTTATATCCAGATGAAACAAAGGGGAAGAGACCAAGGAAATGTTCTTGTACCGCTGCTAATACCACATCTCTTTTCAGGAGATGAAATGCATTCTTGAAGTCTAATTTTAACACTGCATTGTTCTCAGGCAGGTTGTTGATATATGCCCTTGTTGCAGGAACCGCTGCTTCACTTCCTTGAGAGAACCCACAGCCAAGCTGGTTTGGTTGAAGCATCATGGCTCCCTTTGTGCTAATACTTCGGACACCAGCTTTGGAAACGATGCGGCGAAAAGTGTTGCCTGCTACAATAGGCCTAATTCCTCCATCCTTCTTTTTATGTGCACAAAGTGTTGCACCAAAAAAGAAAGGTTTAATTTCGTCAGGAATCAGACTAGCCAAGGAATTGTTGACGAACTTTGTGATCTCTGACAGCAGTGTCTCAATCTCCCCGATAACTGGATTAACCATTTCCTTTAAATGCTGTGTAACCCCCAGTAGAGCCGGACAGGAACGACATTATTGCTTCGTAGATGTACGAGTCTTCCACAATCAATGGTTCCACAATAAATATAGGGAGGTACCACCTCTATAACTGGACTGGGGACCCTCATAGTGAATAATTTGTAGAGAATTCGTAGCTTGGAGAACAGAAGGAGGTGCGAATTTACTAAAAGTGTTATCCATTGGATTGAAGACTGGTTGTTGAGGTGGTTCGGACATTTAGAGAGGCTGGAACAAAATATGATGACTTAGCGTATAAATCTTTAGTGGAGGAAAGGCGGGGTTGGGTTCGTCCTTGGAAAGATTGGACGGAGGGAGTAAAGGAGGTTTAGTATGTGAGGGACTTAGACATCTAGTAAGCGTGTGTGAGCGTGTTAGGAGTAGAAGCAAGTGATTTTTATGACTTGATGTGCTGTTGGAGTATTAGCAAGATAATATTTATGAAGAGATTCAGAGAAACCTGAATCCCTTCAGGACCTGAGTCCTGGAAATGGCAAGTACAGTGCTCGCACTCTGAAAGAGGGGAAGGGATAATTAGCAGTTCTGAACTGCATTATCGGCTCTCCTCTGGCAAGTCAGGGATGGAGGAAGTGATGGTGAAGGTGTTTCTACTTTCTCGGGTTACCGTACGTATGTGGAAGACGGTCGGTGTGATGGAAAAAAAATATTTATGAGAGAAATAGGTATTAATTTTCTGTCAAATAGACAAGAGTGTCAGTAAATAAAGTTTAGCACCGCTAACTGTTATCCTGGTTCCAATACTGTTTCTCGTCCTCAGAGCAAGCAAACAAATACACTAGCCACAGCTAGCGTAGGATGACTAAATTAATACATAGCATTAGAAATCTTCCTTATGAAGAAAGATTGAAGACTCTTAAGTTACATTCACTTGTTAGACGAAGAATGAGGGGAGACCTGATCGAAGTGTATAAGTGGAAGATAGGTATTAATAAAGGGGATATTAATAAGGTCTTGAGGATGTCTCTCCAAGAGAGAACCCGCAGTAATGGATTTAAATTAGATAAGTTTAGATTTAGAAAGGACATAGGAAAGTATTGGTTTGGAAATAGGGTAGTTGATGAGTGGAACAGTCTACCTAGTTGGGTTATTGAGGCTAGGACTTTGGGTAGTTTCAAATTTGGTTGGATAAGTACATGAGTGGGAGGGGTTGGATTTGAGAGGGACTTGCACATCGGAGCTTGTTTCTTGGGTGGCATTGAAAATTGGGTTGGTCAAATGTTTGTTAGTGGGATGAATTGTAAAGGACCTGCCTAGTATGGGCCAACAGGCCTGCTGCAGTGTTCCTCCTTTCTTATGTTCTTATGAATCCTTTGTAGATGACACTAACATAAACATGAACGTTGCATCGGTGGAATATTAGCAAATTGCAAGTAAAAATCAGTAATGTCTTTGAGAAGGCAATGAATAATAACATGTTGTTTGGTGAATATTAAAATGGTATACAATACCGACAGGTTGGTAAGTAAGACACATGGGCAACAGTTAGGCAACTTTATTCCGAAACGTTTCGTCTACACAGAAGGCTTCTTCAGTCGAGTACAAAAGAAGGCAGGAGCAGTAGAGATGTGAAGACGATATAATCCGTCCATCACCCTCGAAATCTCCGACTTCAAGGGTGATGGACTGATTACATCGTCTTCACATCTCTACTTCTGCCTCCTGTGTCCTCGACTGAAGAAGCCTACTGTGTAGGCGAAACGTTTCGGAATAAAGTTGCGTAACTGTTGCCCAGGTGTCTTACCTACCATGATGTTTGGTGCTGACAGATTCTCACTCAGTAAGTGTATAAAGAATCAAGAGATCAACAAAACAAAGGACACAACACAAGACAAACAGTCTCACAGAAAAACAACAGAAAAACAATACTGTGAAAAGTAATGTTGGATGTCCTATCTTCTTCATAGTATAATGAAGCAAATACAGGAATGTCCAGTAAAATGACAGGGTTACTTGAAAGATTTTAAAACAAAAGATAACATCACTGGCCCAAGCTAAACAAGTTCACCTCACACACACACACACACACACACACACATACACATACACACACACAGACACACACACACACACACACACACACACACACACACACACACACACACACACACACACACACACACACACACACACTTGTCAGGAAGACAGCAGCGAGTCATGGTACGTGGCGAGGTGTCAGAGTGGGCGCCTGTGACCAGCGGGGTCCCACAGGGGTCAGTCCTAGGACCAGTGCTATTTCTGGTATTTCTGAACGACATGACGGAAGGAATAGACTCCGAAGTGTCCCTGTTTGCAGATGACGTGAAGTTGATGAGAAGAATTCATATAACGAATTATTTGGTGATGCTACAAGCGGGGTGTGAATTATAGACTTCTTCGGAGGCTTCTTACTTTAATTGTAAAGTAGTGGTGGGTACACAGGCTTGTGTGTTCTGCCCATGGCCCGGGAGGGCCATCCCACGAGAGAGAGCAAGTAGGCCTTCTGTCTTGCTGCATGGCCGCTGTGTGAGTGAGAGAGTGTGGGCCCAGCATCCCACAGACTTGGGCAGGCCCAGAGGGCAGCACTTTAGTGATGCGAAATATGGGCAAAGCTGGCAGACAGCATAGGCTGTCTGTGCAGACAGTACAGGCTGTCTACATACGCTCGGCCACCTACCTCGCGTCGTCCCGACGCGACAATACTGGCGGTAAAAAAACTCGGTCTCTCTCTCGTAGGAACAGGGCAAAGAACACAAAATAAAAACATATGGATATACATATGGATATACATATACATATGGTAGGTAGTAGGTTGGTAGACAGCAACCACCCAGGGAAGTACTACCGTCCTGCCAGATGACTGTGAAACAGAAACCTGTAATTGTTTTGCATGATGGTAGGATTGCTGCTGTCTTTTTCTGTCTCATAAACACGCTAGATAACAGGGATATCTTGCTACTCCAACTTACACTTTGGTCACACTTCACAGACATGCACATGCATATATATATATATACATACATCTTGGTTTTTCTCCTTTTTCTAAATAGCTCTTGTTCTTCTTTATTTCTTCTATTGTCCATGGGGAAGTGGAAAAGAATCTTTCCTCCGTAAGCCATGCGTGTCGTATGAGGCGACTAAAATGCCGGGAGCAATGAGCTAGTAACCCCTTCTCCTGTAGACATTTACTAAAAAAGAGAAGAAGAAAAACTTTATAAAACTGGGATGCTTGAATGTGCGTGGATGTAGTGCAGATGACAAGAAACAGATGATTGCTGATGTTATGAATGAAAAGAAGTTGGATGTCCTGGCCCTAATCGAAACAAAGCTGAAGGGGGTAGGGGAGTTTCGGTGGGGGGAAATAAATGGGATTAAATCTGGAGTATCTGAGAGAGTTAGAACAAAGGAAGGGGTAGCAGTAATGTTGAATGATCAGTTATGGAAGGAGAAAAGAGAATATGAATGTGTAAATGCAAGAATTATGTGGATTAAAGTAAAGGTTGGATGCGAGAAGTGGGTCATAATAAGCGTGTATGCACCTGGAGAAGAGAGGAATGCAGAGGAGAGAGAGAGATTTTGGGAGATGTTAAGTGAATGTATAGGAGCCTTTGAACCAAGTGAGAGAGTAATTGTGGTAGGGGACCTGAATGCTAAAGTAGGAGAAACTTTTAGAGAGGGTGTGGTAGGTAAGTTTGGGGTGCCAGGTGTAAATGATAATGGGAGCCCTTTGATTGAACTTTGTATAGAAAGGGGTTTAGTTATAGGTAATACATATTTTAAGAAAAAGAGGATAAATAAGTATACAAGATATGATGTAGGGCGAAATGACAGTAGTTTGTTGGATTATGTATTGGTAGATAAAAGACTGTTGAGTAGACTTCAGGATGTACATGTTTATAGAGGGGCCACAGATATATCAGATCACTTTCTAGTTGTAGCTACACTGAGAGTAAAAGGTAGATGGGATACAAGGAGAATAGAAGCATCAGGGAAGAGAGAGGTGAAGGTTTATAAACTAAAAGAGGAGGCAGTTCGGGAAAGATATAAACAGCTATTTGAGGATAGATGGGCTAATGAGAGCATAGGCAATGGGGTCGAAGAGGTATGGGGTAGGTTTAAAAATGTAGTGTTAGAGTGTTCAGCAGAAGTTTGTGGTTACAGGAAAGTGGGTGCGGGAGGGAAGAGGAGCGATTGGTGGAATGATGATGTAAAGAGAGTAGTAAGGGAGAAAAAGTTAGCATATGAGAAGTTTTTACAAAGTAGAAGTGATGCAAGGAGGGAAGAGTATATGGAGAAAAAGAGAGAGGTTAAGAGAGTGGTGAAGCAGTGTAAAAAGAGAGCAAATGAGAGAGTGGGTGAGATGTTATCAACAAATTTTGTTGAAAATAAGAAAAAGTTTTGGAGTGAGATTAACAAGTTAAGGAAGCCTAGAGAACAAATGGATTTGTCAGTTAAAATAGGAGAGGAGAGTTATTAAATGGAGAGTTAGAGGTATTGGGAAGATGGAGGGAATATTTTGAGGAATTGTTAAATGTTGACGAAGATAGGGAAGCTGTGATTTCGTGTATAGGGCAAGGAGGAATAACATCTTGTAGGAGTGAGGAAGAGCCAGTTGTGAGTGTGGGGGAAGTTCGTGAGGCAGTAGGTAAAATGAAAGGGGGTAAGGTAGCCGGGATTGATGGGATAAAGATAGAAAGTTAAAAGCAGGTGGGGATATAGTTTTGGAGTGGTTGGTGCAATTATTTAATAAATGTATGGAAGAGGGTAAGGTACCTAGGGATTGGCAGAGAGCATGCATAGTTCCTTTGTATAAAGGCAAAGGGGACAAAAGAGAGTGCAAAAATTATAGGGGGATAAGTCTGTTGAGTATACCTGGTAAAGTGTATGGTAGAGTTATTATTGAAAGAATTAAAAGTAAGACGGAGAATTGGATAGCAGATGAACAAGGAGGCTTTAGGAAAGGTAGGGGGTGTGTGGACCATGTGTTTACAGTGAAACATATAAGTGAACAGTATTTAGATAAGGCTAAAGAGGTCTTTGTGGCATTTATGGATTTGGAAAAGGAGTATGACAGGGTGGATAGGGGGGCAATGTGGCAGATGTTGCAAGTGTATGGTGTAGGAGGTAGGTTACTGAAAGCAGTGAAGAGTTTTTACGAGGATAGTGAGGCTCAAGTTAGAGTATGTAGGAAAGAGGGAAATTATTTCCCAGTAAAAGTAGGCCTTAGACAAGGATGTGTGATGTCACCGTGGTTGTTTAATATACTTATAGATGGGGTTGTAAGAGAAGTAAATGCGAGGGTCTTGACAAGAGGCGTGGAGTTAAAAGATAAAGAATCACACATAAAGTGGGAGTTGTCACAGTCGCTCTTTGCTGATGACACTGTGCTCTTGGGAGATTCTGAAGAGAAGTTGCAGAGATTGGTGGATGAATTTGGTAGGGTGTGCAAAAGAAGAAAATTAAAAGTGAATACAGGAAAGAGTAAGGTTATGAGGATAAAAATATTAGGTGATGAAAGATTGGATATCAGATTGGAGGGAGAGAGTATGGAGGAGGTGAATGTATTCAGATATTTGGGAGTGGACGTGTCAGCGGATGGGTCTATGAAGGATGAGGTGAATCATAAAATTGATGAGGGGAAAAGGGTGAGTGGTGCACTTAGGAGTCTGTGGAGACAAAGAACTTTGTCCTTGGAGGCAAAGAGGGGAATGTATGAGAGTATAGTTTTACCAACACTCTTATATGGGTGTGAAGCATGGGTGATGAATGTTGCCGCGAGGAGAAGGCTGGAGGTAGTGGAGATGTCATGTCTGAGGGCAATGTGTGGTGTGAATATAATGCAGAGAATTCGTAGTTTGGAAGTTAGGAGGAGGTGCGGGATTACCAAAACTGTTGTCCAGAGGGCTGAGGAAGGGTTGTTGAGGTGGTTCGGACATGTAGAGAGAATGGAGCGAAACAGAATGACTTCAAGAGTGTATCAGTCTGTAGTGGAAGGAAGGCGGGGTAGGGGTCGGCCTAGGAAAGGTTGGAGGGAGGGGGTAAAGGAGGTTTTGTGTGCGAGGGGCTTGGACTTCCAGCAGGCGTGCGTGAGCGTGTTTGATAGGAGTGAATGGAGACGAATGGTTTTTAATACTTGACGTGCTGTTGGAGTGTGAGCAAAGTAACATTTATGAAGGGGTTCAGGGAAACCGGCAGGCCGGACTTGAGTCCTGGAGATGGGAAGTACAGTGCCTGCACTCTGAAGGAGGGGTGTTAATGTTGCAGTTTAAAAACTGTAGTGTAAAGCACCCTTCTGGCAAGACAGTGATGGAGTGAATGATGGTGAAAGTTTTTCGTTTTCGGGCCACCCTGCCTTGGTGGGAATCGGCCAGTGTGATAAAAAAAAAGAACATATAGACATGGAAAAAAAAACTTCCTACAGGGAGGGAAGAAAAAAAACATGTGGGGTGTGTTAAACATCGTGGTCATAGACAGTGAGCGTCGAAGGGCATTACTGTACGCCTTCCTGCGTCTGGACAGATATTGCAACACAGGAGACATCGCTGCGGATGAGCTGTGACGTAACAGGTTACAGTCTCCTCTGGAACGGTGAAGCAATCATCGTAGGAGTCGCTGCAGGTTTTCACTCAACCTGGGGCACAACATGCTGGTGCCCTCGAGTGAGGCGTCGACAAAACTCGGCAACTGGGCAGGACTTCTTGCAAGCGACTCAAGAGAACACTTCTCGACTGGTACTGTCGCTGGGTTGTCACTGCCGGCGAGCGTGGAGCGAGTTGTGGAGCGAGTCGTGGCAGAGACGACTGGGCGAAACATCTGGGAGTCGTAACATCATACACCAGACTGCAGTGAGCGAGCTAGCAGTCAAAGTGACATCTTCTTTGTGCAGGATGCTCACTGAAGCCTGACACGAGGCTGACTCAGCGCCTGCCGACAGGGCTAACTGCGAGTGTCATTCTCTCGGCAGTTGGAGTTATAGCAGAGGTTAGTCTAAGCGTCCCCAGACTTGTTTCTCTACATATAACTGCACTCTGAAGGTCTGGAGGTGAAGTGAAACAAATCTCGATGGGAATCGTAGCAGGTACGATTCTGCAGAACATCACGAGCGACGAGCATAAGAGCTTTCTGTACAAGGGGGCTCGGGCTCAGAGCTGATTGATATCTGGTCACACCGGGTGACTAACACAATGGTGCTACACAAGGGTCTGACCGCAGACCTCTGGACACGGAACACTTTACAGACACCCGCGGTACATGCGGTACAACATGGTTTAACTAGCAAACGGTACTTTTCTGTGCACAAAACTGACACTAAGCTATACACTAACATATGAGAACACTGACTGAGAGGAATTAATTAACACACGACATATATCTTCTCTCAATCTTCACGACAATACTGAAATAATTACTAGAACTTTCGATGTGACATCATGTGATGTCAGGCATGACGTCACGAAGTGACGTCAGCATCACTGTGGCATCAGCAGACATCTCGAGGTGACGTCAGACAGACATCGTCACGTCATGAAGTCGGGCAGCATCGTGGGTGAAGTCAATGTGATGCGGGCAGCATCACATCTGGCTGGGACATCTGGCTTGGTAACTCACGTGGCTTGTAGATCCACGTGACATCGTCCACACCCCACATGGCGTCAGGATCCATGTGGCATCGTGATCTACGTGGCATGCTGATCCACGTGGCTTGCTGATCTACATGGCTTGCTGATCCACATGGCTTGCTGATCTACATGGCTTGCTGATCCGTGTGGCATGCTGATCCATGTGGCTTGCTGTTCTACGTAGCATGCTGATCCACGTAGCTTCGAGTGGCCTCGGGCACTCGGATACACAGCTCTGGCAATGACTCACACGAAAAACAGCAGAAAACACAGCAGAGGGAGTAAGTACATAGTGGTGGAGTGTGGTGGTAGGCTGGTGAGGTGAGAGTGGGGCGAGCATGGGCAAGGTGAGGAACGGCCACTTCCTCCTCCTCCTCTCCCACCCACAAACACAAGGAGACACACTGGACGCAGAAATCACCACAAAACTCACCTCTGGCTTGCTGAAACAGCTGTGCTGAGCTGAACAACAATAGCAACATACAAGTGACACTGAACACGTGACTTGAGAAACAGTGGGACGCTTTAGCGTGGGGTCACTGGGATGCCACTTACAATTCTCGAAGGAATTCGGAAAATTTCGGCTGGATCCTGCTTGTACCTGTGTCTGCATGCTGAAACCTGTAGACACGACTTCAGGATAACTCGTTGAGAGACGGATGCTTCTTGTATAGGGTGATGAAGTGAAGATGACTTCATACCTTCCTCTCTCCGGGCAAACAACTGCTGCGATCACCGCTTCCCACCATTTATAACGGATTATTTGGTGTAGCTGAAAGCGAGGTGTGAATTATAAACGTCTTCCTGAGGCTTCTTTGTTTATTGAAAATGTCTTGGTGGGTACACAGGCTTGTGTGTTGTGTCCATGGCCCAGGAGAACCATCCCACGAGAGGGAGAACTAGTAGGCCTTGTGTCTTCCTGCTTGGCCGCTGTGTGAGTGAGAGAGTGTGGGCCCAGCATCCCACAGACTTGGGCAGGCCCAGAGGGCAGCACTTTAGTGGCGCGAAATATGGACAAAGCTGGCAGACAGCATAGGCTGTCTGTGCGGACAGTACAGGCTGTCTACATTCATTCGATCGAAGACCAGGCAGAACTACAAAGGAATCTGGACAGGCTGCAGACCTGGTCCAGCAATTGGCTCCTGGAGTTCAATCCCACCAAGTGCAAAGTCATGAAGATTGGGGAAGGGCAAAGAAGACCGCAGACAGAGTACAGTCTAGGGGGCCAGAGACTACAAACCTCGCTCAAGGAAAAAGATCTTGGGGTGAATACAGCACCAGGTACATCTCCTGAAGCGCACATCAACCAAATAACTGCTGCAGCATATGGGCGCCTAGCAAACCTCAGAACAGCATTCGACATCTTAAGGAATCGTTCAGGACCCTGTACACCGTGTACGTTAGGCTCATATTGTAGTATGCGGCACTAGTTTGGAACCCACACCTAGCCAAGCACGTAAAGAAACTAGAGAAAGTGCAAAGGTTTGCAACAAGACTAGTCCCAGAGCTAAGAGGTATGTCCTACGAGGAGAGGTTAATGGAAATCAGCCTGACGACACTGAAGGACAGGAGAGATACGGATGACATGATAACGACATACAAAATACTGAGAGGAATTGATAAGGTGGACAATGACAGGATGTTCCAGAGATGAGACACAACAACAAGGGGACACAGTTGGAAGCTGAAGACACAGATGAATCACAGGGATGTTAGGAAGTATTTCTTCAGCCACAGAGTAGTCAGCAAGTGGAATGGTTTGGGAAGCGATGTAGTGGAGGCAGGATCCATACATAGCTTTAAGCAGAGGTATGATAAAGCTCACAGTTCAGGGAGAGTGACCTAGTAGCGACCAGTGAAGAGGCGGGGCCAGGAACTTGGACTCGACCCCTGCAACCTCAACTAGGTGAGTACAACTAGGTGAGTACAACTAGGTGAGTACACACACACACACACACACACACACACACACACACACACACACACACACACACACACACACACACACACACACACACACACAAGAGCATAAAAAGACGCTCGTCAGAAGTGTTCTCACAACTCAGTTCAAGGCAGGAATGATATCCGAGGTGGAATATATAAAAATCGTGTACTGCCTGCATAGATTTAATAGTGCTTAAACTCATAAGAATACCTAAACGTATATGAAAAGTGTTCTCCGGAGTGAGATTCCTGATAATATACATTATTGCACGATATAAAAGGGCTACGTCCCAAATCTACAACTGAACGTAGTGAGATACCTGGTAATATATATTAATGGACGATATTAAAGGGCTACGTCCCAAATCTACAACTGAACGTAGTGAGATATGAAGGAGGAAATACAAAATATTGTAACATATACCCAGGAATAAGCCTAGTAAGGGACAGTAGAAGACTGCTAACATTGGTGACCCGAGACTCCTCACCCTCCTACATCTAGATATCAGAAATATTGCCAGAGCAAAGTTGGAAGTTTTCAAGAGGAAATTGGAGCATTACCTCCGCCAAGTGCCAGATCAATCAGGCTTTGATGGCTATGCGGGTTTGCGGATCGTTAGCATCAACAGCCTGGTTGAACAGGCAATCAATAAAGAAGCCTGGCCTCACACGGGGATATGAGGACAGAAATACCCTTTAAATCGGTCACAGGAATACCACAGATTATATGTACTTTTATCTTTACAAAATACTTATTTATTACAAAGTACATATATCTTAATAGCAAGTAATAACAACCATTATGTATAATAATCATCGTCCCTTGAAGAGACGATTATTCTGCGACATTTTGACGTTTTTCAATGTAGATTTGTTCCATTAATATCAAAATCCGTGTACTTAACACGGTACTCTTCAACAGACGTCTCACTCAGCGAAAGTCCAGAAGACTTCCTGCTGGTAGTTCTGTACTCAGCGTGAACGCGCCATAATCTAGTCTTTAATGACACAATTATGCTTCCATTAGGGAGCGTTATCTTTTGTAAGTTCACATAAATGTTCCATTAGACAGTTGATTCTGCAGAATCTCTTTGTTGATTGCCCAGTGAATCATACCAGATGTGACTATTTTAAAAGATTCTGTAATAATTTTAAACATTACTTTCACGGTACTAGGATAGTAGCTCGGTTGGTAGCGCATTCAGCTCACTCATTGAATTCCGAGGTTCGATCCCCGGTACAGGTAGAAACGTTACGGTCTGTTTCCTTAAGACACCTGCTGTCCCTGCTCACCTAGTAGTAAATAGGTACCTGGGAGTTAGCCGACTGGTGTGGGTCGCATCCTGGAGACAGAACCTAATTTGTCCGAAATGATCTGCATAACCAGGGACTTTCTGTACGATGTCATTGACGTCAGCTAGATTTACATAAGTTGTATCATGAACTTACAGAAAAATAGATATATCAGCATACATATAGATATATCAGCATACATATAGATATATCAGCATAGATATAGATATATCAGCATATAGATATATCACAAGCTTCTCATCTTGAGTGTCCCTGTTGTTAGAGATTCGCAGTATTTAGCTGCCCAGGTCTCTGTCATTTGGTGATCCGGTCTTGGCTCCACAATCCCCGCCCTCACGGGGCTCGTAGAGAGAAGCTAGGCCTCTGGTCTGCTAATATCCCTGTGGCATGCAAAGAGTACGTAACCTTTATTCGGCGCATGTACACACCCTCATTGAAAGGCTATCTCCCCCAACCAGCGAACCAGGTACTAGGGTTGATGATGGGGCCCCGTCGTTCAATCAATACCCAGGTTCCAGCCAATGAGAAGATGGTCTTGGCAATCGCAGAGGTGACGTGGGTACCACTCACCTGTCTGCCCTTGTCATTCCCATTCTAGAGCTGGTTGAAGCACGGTCTGCTCTCTAGTGGCTTCTATTCTGCCTTGCTTACCGTGGAGCGCACTAATACCTATTGTTGTACATAGTGTATATAGTGTACATACTTCTGTTCTTAACTGGTGAAGGATAATACGAGTCAAAAGTTTTTCTACTGTGTTTATTTTGTTCCCTTTACACCCAGGATAACAAGCCTTTGGGACTCCTGGGTTGTAATAATCCCCATACCACGGGGCTCGGAGAGAGAAGCTAGGCCTCTGGTCTGCCAACTTCCCCGTCCCCCGGGGGTCGTAAAGAGAAGCTAGGCCTCTGGTCTCCTAACTTCCCCGTCCTACGGGGCTCGTAGAGAAAAGCTAGGCCTCTGGTCTGCCAACTTCCCCCTCCGCGGGGCTCGTAAAGAGAAGCTAGGCCTCTGGTCTCCCAACTTCACCGTCCTTCGGGGCTCGTAGAGAAAAGCTAGGCCTCTGGTCTGCCAACTTCCCCGCCCCACGGGGTTCGTAGAAAGAAGCTAGGCCTCTGGTCTGCCAACTTCCCCGTCCTACGGGGCTCGTACGGAATGGCAGAGTCTGTGGAACCTCAGATGGTGTTGTGCTCTCGAGTGTCCGTGTGATACACATTGGGTTAAATTCTTTGTTACAAATGATTTCATAATGTTAGTTTACAAAATGTATCTGTATGATATATCACAGTTATTAAACCAAATCCTCCTGTTTCTCTTATATATAACTGACTATAAGAGATTAACGAAATTTTATATTCACTCGCTACATCAAAAGTTGTACACTTTCATTAAGCCTTTGGTTAAAAAAATTTTTATGTTTTGCTAGTGGTTTCAATTTTACATTAGTTTGGGATTAAATTCTTCACATTCTGAAATGCATTTTTGCTTAGTGGATAAAAGGTTTACAATGGGCATATAATGTATTGTTTTGTTTTCTGATTTCAATATGAAGTTTGCCTTGTATTGCATTGCACGAAATTCTTAACAAAGAGAGTCTTTTAGTTATTAAGTAAATACTATGTTATCTTCTTAATGCATGTATTGTTTATACCAAAGTTGGAGTTATCATAGAGATAATATCTAAAGCCTGTTCTTTGGAATCTGATCTCAATGGAGCTTGAAAATAACGAGGTTATGATTTGCCGGTCGTATAGGCTTATTTCATGCACTGAAATCGAAGAGGATATGCTATCTCATTAAATTTACATTCAGAAACTGTAACTACTATCTTTTATCATATTACTAGAACTTATTACAGGAAAATACATATTTAAAATTTTCTACGCGAGATTAAAAAGTTCCTAAGTCCCTTTAGTAAATAGTGAAAAAGGTTTTGTAAATGGTAAAGTAAATAGACTTTACCATTTTTCCTGACAAACTTAACCTAACCTAACATTAAGGAAAATATGAAATTATTATATTAGCTTCTGACAGTACATCTAATATGGATAAAATAACAGAAATCAGAGAAGGGAAAACAACAGAGTCGAGTAGAGGGAATGGCAACAAATGCATGAGGGTAATTAGAATGGCAGACATTTGCAACGACTGTGTATCTTTATTCCCGAAACGTTTCTCCTGTGCAACAAGTTTTCTCAGCCTGACAGAGGTAAATGCTACACTGAAAGTATAGTGCTGACGTGATCAGTCCGTCACTCAGGGTGGGAGGTGGTCAGTCCCTCAAGCTTAAAGCATAAACAAACGGCCAGACCTTACTTATCAGAGGATATTACTCTGTTCCATCTTCCTCGCTAAACAAGTGTTAAGCATGTCCTACTTCCACCCGTGGGTCTCGTTCATCTCTGACTTCCACCCGTGGGTCTCGTTCATCTCTGACTTCCACTCGTGAGCCACGCTCACCTCTGACGTCAACTCCAGTTGCTTCATCTACCCTGTACTCGAGTATATCAAATCTGGCAGCTGCCTATGCTTTAGGCTTGAGAGACTAATCACCTCACACCCAGGGTGACGGACTGATCGCGTCAATACTACTTGTGCTTCTAGTCTTGCATTCATCATTATTCGACCGAGGAAGCTTGTTGTACAAGTGAAACTCTTCGGCATTAAAAGTAGCCAAGTGTTGCAATTGTGTCTTATGTATCAATTTGTTGGTATTATATAGCATCAACAATACGAATTAGAAAGGTAATTTGATAATTATGGAAAGCTACGGTAGCAGAGGCATATCAACCAGAACTTAAACAGCAGTCCGAGAGAAGATGAGAGCGTTGGTTCAACTGATAGTCATTGAGAAGTAAGGAATTAAGGACCTGCCTTGTATGGGACAGTAGGCCTTCTGCAGTATTCATCCATTCTTAAGTCCTTATAAATACAGATGGCGTATTAGGTCAAGGAATTGCGTGGAATACTGAAACATTTCAATTAGGTATTCACCAAGGAAACGGTGGAGTAATGCTAGTGAGTAGAAAAGAATGAAGGAACGGAAAAGGGAGAGCATCATCATAACACGAGATAATGTATAGATGCTGCTGAGAGAGATGGACACGTCTGCAGCCAGGAGGTGTCTCCTGTAGTCACAAAAGTGAGAGGGAGAGAGCGGAGGCACTGTGTGAGTCACTAGCAAAAACTGACAGGACGTCGATAGCGACAATGCACCGTCTGGAAAACTGAGCAAGAGCAACCGTCGTCTCTATTTTCACACAGAGACAGACGCGAGCTACCAGCACTGCTGGATGACTGGGAACAAGTTCATGCCTTCACCATCTCATGCTTCCAGAAATACTCTTCATATATTTAAATTGCAAAACTATTTTATGTGGCTGAGTAGAAACTGGTGAATAGCAAGATGCAACGAGTATGCTCAAGTGGAGACGAATGAGGAAGTGATTCTTTCTATTTTTTCTCTCTCTCTTTTGTCTCTTTAATGAACTTAACCAACAAAAATGAAATAATGCATCTCTGTGCTCTCAACATTACATTTTCAACTCTATAATTATTTAAAGCACAATTTTCTTGAATGTAACTAAAGTAACAAGTGTTGTATTCTTTTCAATGTGACTTGACTTAAAGAAATGTGTCTATAAAAAATGAACCATTTCGTAAAACAGCAGAAATAATAACCAACTGTCAAAGGATATTTAAGTTACAAACAAGGTGTATAATATAGACAAATGTAAGAGAGAAACACATATGCAATGTTTCGCTCACCTGGGTATTTATTAATCAGACTAATAATTCTATAGTTAGCGAAGCGTTTCTTTAAGATACCTGAAGCTATATGTATACCTAAATATGCATAAGAAAATAAATTTGTTCACCTATAAATACAACAGCTTAGAGAACAGGAATACATTAGAAAGATGAGCCGCGAGGGCGTTGACCTCCGGCAACCTTCCCAGGTATACTCCAGGTATGTCCCGTGGCTCGGTTAGCAGCGCATTCAGGTTACTGAGTGTCTGTCGTTCGATCCCTGGTAAGAGTGGGAACGTTGAGCATATTTCCTTGTACCTGCTGTCCTTGTTCACCTAGCAGTAAGTAGGTACCAGGGTGACTCATGAAATCGTAATGACACGATTGCAAACTATACCACGGGCGGAGGTTCTAACCCAGCCCGTGGTATGGTTTCTTTTAGGTACCAGGGTGTTAATCTATGGTTGTGGGTCGCATCCCGTGGGATAGTAGTATACCTTAGTTTGGGTTCGGCTTTGAAATAATCTGAGGTAAGATAACCGTTCTCACCCTGTAAAATTTATTTGTGTTGAAAAAAAGGGGTGAAAGAGGTGACAGAGGGATCAAAAGTGAGATACAGAAGGATGGAAGGATACAGATTAGAAGAGAGGAGAGGATAAAGTTGGAAGAAAGGAAGGAAAAGGATAAAAGAGGGGAGGGGAAGAGAATCAGTTAAGCGTCAGGAAAGACATGCCTTTTAGGAGAGGATCAGTTTCTGTTGTAAGGTCAGGCCCTGGTGAAGGATAGGCCTATGGGGTAAGGTCAAGTCTGAGTGCAAAGTCAGGTCAGAGGTGTGTGATTAGGTCAGTGTTGAATATTAAATGGTATACAGTACCGACATGTTGATAAGTAAGACACATGTGCAACAGCTAGGTATCTTTGTTCCATAACGGACTATATTTGACTCACGAAATCGTAATGACACGATTGGAAACTATACAACGGGCGGGGTTAGAACCCGCGATCAGAGAGTTATAAAGTCCAGACCGACGCGTCGGTCTGGAGTTTTATGAAACTCTGATCCCGGGTTCCAACCCAGCCCGTGGTATGGTTCGGACTATATTTGCTGTTTCGATATGCATATTGAAGTGGTACAGAATGTCTGCTCCCTCTCTCAGTACCCATTGAGAGATGTTGTCCGGTCCCATCGCCTCAGAGGTATCTAGTTTATTTAGCAGCCTCTTCACTTCCTCCTCGGTCGTGTGTATTGTGTGCAGCACTTGTTGGTATGCCCTGCCATTTTGATTTGCTGGAATCCCTTCTGTCTCCACTGAAAATACTTCCTTAAATTTCGTGTTGACCTCTTCACATACTTCTTGGTGGTTTCTGGTTACCTCCCCTCCTTCCATCCTCAGCCTGATTATCTGGTCCTTTATTGTTGTTTTCCTCCTGATGTGGCTGTACAACAGCTCTGGGTCAGATCTGGCTCTCGATGCTATGTCATTCTCGTATTGCTGCTGGTCTTCCCTCCTTATCTGTGCTTATTCGTTGCTAGATCTTCTACTAATCTTATTTCCGTGGGTGTTTAATCTTCTTTACTTTTTGCAATCTCTATCGTACTTAGGTTGGACCTCTGCACACCTCTGGGTGAACCAAGGACTCTTCCTTGTCTTCCCTTTGTTTCTGTTGCCCTTGGACACGAACCTCTTCTCTGCCTCCCTACATTTTGTGGTCACGTATTAAATCATTTCAGTTACTGATTTTCTCATCAGTTCATTTTCCCGCTGTATCTCACTCAAATTTCTGTGTGGTTTCCTATTCTAGTTTGGCTTCTCCCGTCCTACTCGTGTTTCTTCACTCTTCAAATGTAACTCTGCAATGTATTCGAAGTTCAGGACCACGTGATCGCTAACTTGATGGGGTCTTTCAAATGTGATGTCCTCACCGTGTGAACTACTCGAGGTGAATGAGGTGCAACCTTGAGGGTTCATTCTCTCCTCTCTCTCTGGCAGAGGCCTTAATACGTTCATGCATGAGGTTTTCCAGTACCACCTCCATAATCTTAGCCCTCCACGTTTCTAGCCCACCATGTGGCTCCAGGTTTCCCCCAATCAATTTCCTTGTGATTGAAACCACCCTCAACTAGTGACTGCCCTGCCCATGTAGGCCTTTGTAGCCACATTGGCTAGTGTATCAATCATTACTCTCTTGCTCTCGTCATAGTCTTGTCTTGCAATCACCACCTTGGGAAACCCAGTCTGAAGTGATCCTAACTTGTAATCCCTGACTTCCCTTCTATCCACTTCTTTCAACTCCTGAAAACTCTACTGGAGCAGTGCAACTTCTCCACCCCTTCTGTTCCCTCTATCTTTCCTGAAGATCTGATATCCAGTTGAAAAGATTGCATCTGCTATCATTCCTGAGTTTCATTTTCGTGAGTACTATGATGTCTGGGGATGCTTCCATTATTCGTTATTCCTTCAGCACTGGTGTACCATACCTTCAGCTTCTTTCCCAAAACTATATTTGGGGGGGTTTGTGGTGGCTAGGGAAGTGGGAGACCAGGCATGATACTATTGAAGGCTGCTGTGTAGGTAAGTTTGTTCTGGATGGGGTTGTGAGTGAGGAGGGTAGTTTGTCTAGGGTTAATTTGTTTGGATATGATGTTATGTGGGTGTTTCTGTGGGTGGTTCTGTGTGGTTCTAGATGTAATATACCGACCTCCAGGCTTGGATCACGATAGAGGGAGACTTCTTTGGGACGAAATTGTTAGGGCTTCTGGACACAGTAACATAGTCATAGTAGGGGGCTTTAACTTTAGTCAAATTGACTGGAATTCTTTGACAGGTAATCTAGAGTCCAGTGACTTTATGGAAACAGTTCAGGACTGTTTTCTGAAACAGAGCGTAACAGAGCCTACCAGGGGTAATAATTTGCTAGACCTAGTCTTGTCAAATAAGGAAACACTCGTGAATAATCTGGAGATCAATGAAGAGCTTGGCGCAAGTGATCACAAATCCATCACTTTTAGCATTAATTGGGAATGCAAGAATAATGATAATACAGTAAAAATCCCTGATTTTCGTTCTGCCGATTATAATGGACTTAGGGAACATCTGTCTAATCTTGATTGGGGTTATCTAGCTAATGATTTTATTGACGATAATCATACTTATGAATATGAAGGGATCTGCTTTTATGATTGTTTTCTTAATAATGTACACAGTGCCCAGAGTATATACATTCCCCAGAGAGAAATTAGGTCTAATAATAATGATCCCAAATGGGTTAACAGGAGGCTAAAGCATCTATTAGGGGAGAAAAGGGGAATTTATAGGCGCATCAGAAGAGGAGAGGTTAACCTTACTGACCAATATGTTCAGCTTAAAAGAGAAGTAAAAAAGGCGATTAGAAAGGCTAAACGTGACTATGAAATTAGAGTTGCTAATGACTCAAAGACTAATCCAAAGGGGTTCTTTCAAGTGTATAGGACGAAGGTGAAGGAAAAAGTAGGACCTATGAAAACTGGGAATGGACAGCTGACGGATAATGAACTGGAAATGTGTTCCTTATTTAATGACTATTTTTTGTCAGTTTTTACACAGGAAGATGTAAATGAGATTCCAGTAATTAACAATTATTTAGTTCCTGATGAATTTAAGTTAACTAATACTACTGTCACGAGGGACATGGTTATTAAACAGTTAGACAAACTAAAACAAAATAAGTCCCCGGGACCCGATGAGTTGTTTTCAAGGGTACTTAAGGAATGCAAGATGGAGCTTAGTCAGCCATTAACGAGTGTATTCAATGCGTCCATCCTTACCAGTGTTGTGCCAGAGTTGTGGAAGATGGCTAATGTGGTTCCTATATTCAAATCAGGGGATAAGTCCACTCCTTCAAATTACCGTCCAATAAGCCTGACATCTATAGTGGGCAAGTTATTATAATCAATTAATGCTGACATTATCAGAAGTCACCTTGAAGAGCATAACTTGATAAATGAATCTCAGCATGGATTCACGAGAGGTCGTTCCTGCCTGACAAACTTACTGACGTTCTTCAATAGAACATTTGAGGCAGTTGACAGTGATAAGGAATATGATATTGTTTATTTGGATTTTAGTAAAGCCTTCGACAGAGTACCTCACAAGAGACTCTTAAGAAAAGTGGCAGCTCATGGTATAGGAGGTAAAGTTCTAGCATGGATTGAGGCATGGCTTACCAATAGAAAGCAGAGAGTTACCATTAATGGAGTGAAATCTGAATGGGGATTAGTCACTAGTGGCGTTCCACAAGGATCAGTTTTAGGCCCTCTCCTGTTCATAATTTACATTAATGACCTTGATGAAGGGATTACTAGTGACATGAGTAAGTTTGCTGATGATACAAAGATAGGCCGTATAATTCACTCTGAGGAGGATATCAATGAACTCCAGGACGATTTGAACAAATTAATGTCTTGGTCTGAAAAATGGCAGATGAAGTTTAATGCGGATAAGTGTAAGGTACTTGCCCTTGGTAATGAAAATAACCCTCGAAGCTATAATCTAGGTGAAGTAGAGCTTGGTCATACAGAATGTGAAAAAGACTTGGGAGTCATGGTAAGCAGAAATCTAAAGCCAAGACAGCAGTGCCTTAGTGTGCGCAACAAGGCCAACAGATTACTTGGATTTATCTCAAGAAGTATAAGTAACAGAAGTCCAAAAGTTATTTTACAGCTCTATACATCACTAGTGATGCCTCATTTAGATTATGCTGCTCAGTTTTGGTCCCCTTACTACAGGATGGACATAGACTCATTAGAGAACATACAGAGAAGAATGACTAAAATGATTTACTGTGTAAGGAACCTCCCGTATGAAGATAGACTTAAAGCCTTAAATCTCCACTCTCTGGAGAGGCGTAGAATGAGGGGAGATATCATTGAAGTGTATAAGTGGATGACGGGCATAAACAAGGGAGACATTAATAAAGTACTGAGGGTGTCGAACCAGGTAAGAACCAGGAATAATGGATTTAAGTTGGATAAATTTAGATTCAGAAAGGACATAGGTAAGTACCGGTTTTCTAACAGAGTTGTAGATGCGTGGAACAGTCTTCCCAGTGGGGTGATAGAGGCTAGGACCTTGGGTAGCTTTAAGAAGAGACTGGACAAATATATGAGTGGGAAGGGCTGGGTTTGATTGGTGTCATGGGGTACGGGAGTTATTTCTTGAGTAGCTTTAGGTAGATGTCGTTTTGATAAGGACCTGCCTCGTATGGGCCAGTAGGCCTTCTGCAGTGTTCCTACATTCTTATGTTCTTATGTTCTGTGGGTGGTTCTGCGGTTAGTTGTGCTTGCTGCTACTCCTGACTCTGGGTGCCCCTGCCTGTCTCTAGCCTTGTCTCCCTTTCTTGCCCCTTGCATCCTTGTGTCCTCTCAATTTCTATTATTCTGTTCTTGTGCTGTTGCAGTCTAGGTACATCCACTAGTATTTTGTTTCTTTTAGCCGTGGTTTCTGCTCTAGGATCCTGTTTCGCACTATTTCTCTACTGAAAATCAATTTCACTTCCCATTTTTTTACCCTTGAGTATCCCCCCTATTCCCCTTGAGTGTCTGCTGTGTGTGTGTGTGTGTCTGTCTGTGTGTGTGTGTCTGTCTGTGTGGATGAATGTTTCTCTGCGAGGCTGTCTTCCCCGAGTTAAGCTTGCAGGTGCTGAGACTCAGCACCAGCCGAGTCTCAGCCGTACGAGTAAGACAGGCAGGAAAGCCCAGACTCAGGAGAACCACCCACAGAACGCTCTCAGCACCTACCATCCAACTGAAACCAAATACAATAACCCAAAAAACCCACACTCTATACTCGCAGCCCCCCCCCCCAGCACAAACCAAGTACCCTGGACCTAAAGCTCATTTAGCATTGAATATATGTATGAATAAACTGGATATTATTTGAGAAAATGGGATTAAGTTTTTAGTATTATTTTACAGATAAAATAGCCATATTTGCACCTGTCCCTCATCCCACACAAACCCTCCAGAATACAGTATTAGAACAGAAGCTGAAGGTGTAGTACACCAACACAGACAAAATAATAAGTGCGGAAAGTGGCATGAACGAATCATGGAGACATCCCCAGACATCATAGCACTCAAAGAAACAAAGCTCATGGGGAAGATATCAGACGTGATCTTTCCAACTGGATATTGGATCATGAGTAAAGATAGAGGGAAAAGAGTGGAAGGAGGAGTTACACAACTAATTAAAAGCCAGTAGAAATTTGAGAAGCTGAGAGGAATGGAGAGAAGAGAAGCAAGGAACTACATAGTAGGAACACGTCAAACTGGGGACCTCAAGGTGCTGATTGCAGGGATGTACAACCTGCCGCAGAATAGTAACAGGCCAAGACAATAATATAAGAGCAACAGAACAATGGTTGATACTCTAGATGAGGTTGCCAGAAGAATCCACATGGGCAAGGTAAAATTAACAGTTGTGCGAAATTTAAATCACAAGGAGGTTGACTGGGAAAGCCTGAGGCCACATGTGGGCCCAGAAACATGGAACGCTAAAATGCTGGAAGCAGTACCGAAAACCTCATGCACCAACATGTCTGGGACACTACCAGAGAGAGAGAGAGAGAGAGAGGGAGAGGGAGAGGGAGAGGGAGAGGGAGAGGGAGAGGGAGAGAGAGAGAGAGGAGAGGAGAGGAGAGGAGAGGATGATTCAGCAAGGCTGGACCTTGTATTCACCTTGAGTAGCTCTGACTTGGGGATATCACATATAAAAAGTCAATCCGCACTAGTGATCACGTGGTCCTGAGGTTAAAATGCATTGTAGGGATAACAATGAAGAGTGAAGGAACACGAGGAGGATAGGAGAAGCCAAACTTCAAAAAAGGGGACTACACATGCATGAGGCAATTCAAGGTACAGTGGGAAAAAGCAGTAAATGAAATAATGGAACATGTGGCAAAAAGTGCAGGGAAGCTAAGTAAAAGTTTATACTCAAGGGCAACAGAAACAATGGAAAGTCCAGAAAGAGCCTTTGGCTTACCCGAAGGTGAACCATGGGCTCTTTCTGTATTCTTGGGCACTTAGACAAAGCTAAGTGCGAAAGAATACAGAAAAAAAACATATGCGACAAAGGACCTGGGAAAATAAGAAGATGAGCAGAAGAGCCAGAAATGAATGTACATGGATAAGGAGAAAGACCCAACGGCAATTTGAGTATGACATAGCATCGAAAGCCAAATCTGACCCAAAGTTGTTATACAGTCACATCAGGAGGACAACAGCTGTTAAGAACCAGGTAATCAGACTGAGGAAGGAAGAAGGGGAGATCAAAAGAATTGAGGAAGTATGTGAAGAGTTCTATTCGAGATTTAAGAAGGTATTTCCAGTGAAGTCAGACAGGCCTCCAGCAAATCGGGGTGGTAGGGAGCACAAACATGTGCTGGATACACTACACAAAAACAAGGAGGAGGTGAAGAGACTGCTAAGTGAACTGAATAACTTAAAGGAGGTGGGACCGGGCATCTCTCTAGGGATCATGAGAGAGGGAGCAGAGGCACTGTGAGTGCCACTAACAACAATCTTCAAGACATCTATCGTAATAGGGCAACTCCCTGAGGTCAGGAAGAAAGCAAAAGTAATCCCTGTTTTTTTTTAAGAAAGGAGACAGAGAGGCAGCATTAAACTACAGGTCATTGTCACTGGCATGTACACCTCGGAAAGTCATAGAGAAGCTTATCAGGAAAAGAGCGATGCAGTACCAAGAAAGAAATGAGCTTATACACAAGAACCAGCACGGTTTCATGTAAGGAAAATCCTGTGTCACAAACCTAATTGAGTTTTACGATAAGGTAACAGGACTAAGACAGGAGAGAGAGGGGGATTGGATAGACTACATTTTCTTGGACTGTAAGAATGATTGTGACACTATTCCGCACAAGAGATTAGTGTAACAGCTAGTGGAGAATCCACTGTAATAAATCAGGGAAGACCCGAAAGGAAAGAAACAAGGAGAGATAGTACGTGACGAGGTGTCTGAGTGGGCTCATGTGAGGAGTAGGGTTCCAAAACGGTCAGCCCTGGGCCGGTGCTGTTTCTGGTATATGTGAATGACATGAAAGAATGGATAGATTCAGAGGTGTCCCAGTATGCAGACACTGAAAGTAATGCAGAAAATTTAAGGAGATGAGGATTAGGTAGGACTACAAAAGGACCTGAATATACTGCAAACCGGGTGTAACAAATGGCTCATGGAGTTTAACCAAACCAAGTACAAAGTCATGAAGACCGACGAAGGTCAAAGAAGAGCGCAGACAGAGTACAGCCTAAGCGACCAAAGGCTGCAAATCTCACTCAAAGAAAAGGGTTTTGGGGTGAATATCATACCGAGCACATCCTAGGGGCCCATCAACTAAATAACTACGGCAGCATATAGGAACCTGGCGTTTCGACACCTCAGTAAGGAATCATTCAAGATACAGTACACTGTGTACGTCAGGCCTATATCTGAGTATGCACTACCAGAATGAAGCGCACATCTGATCCAGGTCAAAAAATGGAGAAATTGCAAAGGTTTGTAACAAGACTAGTCCCGGAACTACAAGGTATCTCCTACGAGGAGAGGTTAAATGAAATCAACCTGATTACACTGGAGGAGAGGAAGAGTAGGGGTGACATGATAACGACATATAAAATACTAACAGGAACTGACAAGGTTGAAAGGAACAGAATGTTTCTGAGATATTACACAGAAACAGGAAAGATGAAGACACACACAAGTCACAGGAAAGTTAAGAAGTATTTCTTAAGTCTTAGAGTTGTCAGGAAGTGGAACAATCTGGAGAGTGACGTAGTGGAGGTATGATCCATACATTATTTTAAGAAGAGTTGCGATAAAGCTCATGGCGCAGAGACAGAGCGAAACAATTAGTGACTAGCGAGAAGGTGGGGCCAAGAGCTGTAATTGGACTCCTGCAACCAAAAATAGATGAGTATAAATAGGTGAGTACGTACACACACACACACACACACACACACACACCTGGTCCAGCAACTGGTTTCTCGAATTTAACCCCGTCAAATGTAAAGTCATAAAGATCGGGGAAGGGCAAAGAAGACCGCAGACAGAGTATAGGCTAGGCAGCCAAAATCTGCAAACCTCACTGAAAGAGAAAGATCTTGGGGTGAGTATAACACCGAGCACGCCTCCGGAAGCACACATCAACCAGATAACTGTGCAGCATATGGGCACCTGGCAAACCTGAGAATAGCGTTCCGATACCTTAGTAAGGAATCGTTCACGACACTGTACACCGGGTTCGTCAGGCCCATACTGGAGTAAGCAGCACCATTTTGGCACCCACAGTTGATCAAGCACATCAAGAAATTAGAGATGGTTAGTTGCAGAGCTAAGGGGATTGTCCTACGAAGGAAGGTTAAGGGAAATCGGCCTGACGACACTGGATGACAGGACGGTTAGGGGAGACGTTATAACGACATACAAAACACAGCCTGGAATAGACAAGGTGGACAGAGACAGGATGTTCCAGAGAGGGGACACAGAACCAAGGGGTCACACTTGGGAGTTGAAGACTCCAATGAGTCAAAGGGATGTTGTGAAGTATTTCTTTAGTCATGGAGTGGTCAGGAAGTGGAATAGTCTAGCAAGAGAGGTAGTGGACGCAGGAACCATACATAGCTTTAAGATGAGGTATGATAAAGCTCATGGAGCAGGGAGAGAGAGGACCTAGTAGCGTTCAGTGAAGAGGCGGGGCCAGGAGCTGAATCTTGACCCCTGCAACCACAATTAGGTGAGTACAATTTGGTGAATATACACACAAACACACACATCAGGGCCAGGAGCTATGACTCGGCCCCTGCAACTACAGACAGGTGAGTTCACACACACACACACACACACACACACACACACACACACACACACACAAACACACACACACACACACACACACACACACACACACACACACACACACACACACACACACACACAACTTTGAAGAAATAAAACAATAGGAGAAAAAAATGATTGAAGGCATTATGAAAACAATAGGGGAGGGCAATATGACCCAGGTGACAAATTTTCAGAGAATTGGGTGGTTTGCGAGTGGAAGGATACGGCCTGTCAGAGTAACTTTCAAGGAAGAATCAGTTCGAACCAGGATTCTGCAAGAGAAAGCAAGACTGAGGGACAAAGAGGGGTACCAGAGAGTATACCTCGACCGCGACAGAACACAAGAAGAAAGGACTACACTGAAAGAGAGGGTACAGAGACGCAAGGAGGAACGGGAAGCAATGAAAATGAGCAGGACCCAGACACAGGAGGAAGGGCAAACACACCCCACAGAATCTCCCACCAAAAGACTACACCCGCGACATTCCCAACGCAACTGAGCAACCTATACTACAACCCACTCACTGTTCCCTCTACCACCAACCCCCATATCACAAACCTCACCCCAACAGCTGTCCCTTATGGGCATTCTGACCCCACCCCCATCAACACAAACCCCACCTACACCACAGCCCCATATAGGCCCCCACCAAGGCTCTCCCTCCCCCAACCCCAATATTCTTGCATGACCACAATGACAGAAAAGAAACTAAAGGTTTGGTACACAAACGCGGATGGAATAACGAATAAACATGAGGAGTGGAATGAAAGAATCAGTGAAAAATCCCCAGACATCATAGCAGTCACAGAAACAAAACTCGCTGAGACAATAACAGACACAATCTTCCCAACAGGATATCAGATCCTGAGGAAAGATAGAAGGAGTAGAGGGGGAGGAGGGGTTGCACTGCTCATAAAACACCGATGGGGATTTGAGGAAATGGAAGGCATGGACATGATTGGAGAAAGAGACTACATTGTAGGTACAATTCAGTCCGGAGAACATAAAGTAGTCATTGGAGTGATGTATAACCCACCACAGAACTGCAGGAGGCCAAGAGAGGAGTACGAAGAAAACAACAGGGTGATGGTGGACACACTGGCTGAGGTGGCAAGAAGAGCTCACTCGAGCAGAGCAAAGTTACTGGTAATGGGCGATTTCAACCACAGGGAGATTGACTGGGAAAACCTGGAGCCACATGGGGGTCCCGAAACATGGAGAGCCAAGATGATGGATGTGGTACTTGAAAACCTCATGCATCAACATGTCAGGGACACAACCAGAGAGAGAGGGGAGGATGAGCCAGCAAGACTGGATCTTGTGTTCACCCTGAGCAGTTCGGACATTGAGGACATCACTTACGAGAGGCCCCTTGGAGCTAGCGATCATGTGGTGCTGAGTTTTGACTATATAGTAGAGTTACAAGTGGAGAAGGTAACAGGAACTGAAGGGGACAGGCCAAACTATAAAAGGGGGGACTACACAGGTATGAGAAACTTCCTGCAGGAGGTTCAGTGGGACAGAGAAATGGTAGGAAAATCAGTAAACGAGATGATGGAATATGTGGCAACAAAGTGCAAGGAGGCAGAGGAAAGTTTTGTTCCCAAGGGAAACAGAAATAATAGGAAGACCAAAACGAGTCCTTGGTTTACCCGAAGGTGTAGGGAGGCAAAAACTAAGTGCAACAGAGAATGGAAAAGGTACAGGAGGCATAGGACCCAGGAAAACAAGGAGATTAGTAGAAGAGCCAGAAACGAGTATGCACAGATAAGGAGGGAGGCCCAGCGACAGTATGAAAACGACATAGCATCGAAAGTCAAATCTGACCCGAAACTGTTGTATAGCCACATTAGGAGGAAGACAACAGTCAAGGACCAGGTGATAAGGCTGAGGAAAGAAGGTGGAGAACTCACAAGAAACGATCAAGAGGTATGTGAGGAGCTCAACACGAGATTTAAGGAAGTATTTACAGTAGAGACAGGAAGGACTCTGGGGGGACAGACCAGATGGGGACACCAGCAAGGGATACACCAACAAGTGTTGGACGACATACATACAGATGAGGAGGAGGTGAAGAAACTGCTAAGGGACATCGATACCTCAAAGGCAATGGGACCGGACAACATCTCCCCGTGGGTCCTTAGAGAGGGAGCAGATATGTTGTGCGTGCCACTTGCCACAATCTTCAACACATCCCTGGAAACTGGGCAACTACCTGAGGTATGGAAGACGGCAAATGTAGTTCCCATTTATAAAAAAGGAGACAGAAAAGAGGCACTAAACTATAGACGTGTGTCATTGACGTGTATAGTATGCAAAATTATGGAGAAGATTGTCAGGAGGAGAGTGGTGGAGCACCTGGAACGGAACAGGAGTATAAATGCCAACCAGCACGGATTCACGGAAGGCAAATCCTGTGTCACAAACCTTCTGGAGTTTTACGATAAAATAACAGAAGTAAGACAAGAGAGAGAGGGGTGGGTTGATTGCATCTTCTTGGACTGCAAGAAGGCCTTTGACACAGTTCCTCACAAGAGATTAGTGCAGAAGCTAGAGCATCAGGCGCATATAACAGGAAGGGCACTGCAATGGATCAGAGAATACCTGACAGGGAGGCAACAACGAGTCATGGTACGTAATGATGTATCACAGTGGGCACCTGTGACGAGCGGGGTCCCACAGGGGTCGGTCCTAGGACCAGTGCTATTTTTGGTATATGTGAACGACATGACGGAAGGGTTGGATTCAGAAGTGTCCCTGTTTGCAGATGATGTGAAGTTAATGAGGAGAATTAAATCTGATGAAGACCAGGCAGGACTTCAAAGAGACCTGGACAGACTGGACACCTGGTCCAGCAAATGGCTTCTCGAATTTAATCCTGCCAAATGCAAAGTCATGAAGATAGGGGAAGGGCACAGAAGACCACAGACAGAGTATAGGCTAGGTGGCCAAAGACTGCAAACCTCACTCAAGGAGAAAGATCTTGGGGTGAGTATAACACCGAGCATGTCTCCGGAAGCACACATCAATCAGATAACTGCTGCAGCATATGGGCGCCTGGCAAACCTGAGAACAGCATTCCGATACCTTAGTAAGGAATCATTCAAGACACTGTACACCGTGTATGTCAGGCCCATACTGGAGTATGCAGCACCTGTTTGGAACCCGCACTTGATAAAGCACGTCAAGAAACTAGAGAAAGTACAAAGGTTTGCGACAAGGTTAGTTCCAGAGCTAAGGGGAATGTCCTATGAAGAAAGATTAAGGGAAATCGGCCTGACGACACTGGAGGACAGGAGGGTCAGGGGAGACATGATAACGACATATAAAATACTGCGTGGAATAGACAAGGTGGACAAAGACAGGATGTTCCAGGGAGGGGACACAGAAACAAGAGGCCACAATTGGAAGTTGAAGACACAAATGAGTCAGAGAGATAGTAGGAAGTATTTCTTCAGTCATAGAGTTGTAAGGCAGTGGAATAGCCTAGAAAATGACGTAGTGGAGGCAGGAACCATACACAGTTTTAAGACGAGGTTTGATAAAGCTCATGGAGTGGGGAGAGAGAGGGCCCAGTAGCAACCGGTGAAGAGGCGGGGCCAGGAGCTAGGACTCGACCCCTGCAACCACAAATAGGTGAGTACAAATAGGTGAGTACACACACACACACACACACACACACACACACACACACACACACACACACACACGAGGTGTCCCTGTTCGCAGATGATGTGAAGTTAATGAGGAGAATTAAATCGGATGAGGATCAGGCAGACCTTCAAAGAGACCTGGACAGGCTGGACACGTTGTTCAGCAACTGGCTACTCGAATTCAACCCTCCCAAATGCAAAGTCATGAAGATTGGAGAAGGGCAAAGAAGACTGCAGACGGAGTATAGGCTAGGTGGCCGACGACTGCAAACCTCGCTCAAGGAGAAAGATCTTGGCGTGATTATAAAACCGAACACGTTTCCGGAAGCACACATCAACCAGATTACTCCTGCACCATATGGGCGCCTGGCAAACCTGAGATTAGCATTCCGATACTTAAGTAAGGAATCTTTCAAGACACCGTACACCGTGTACGTCAGGCCCATACTGGAGTATGCAGCACCAGTTTGGAACACGCACCGGGTCAAGCACGTTAAGAAATTAGAGAAAGTGCAAAGGTTGAGGGAAATCGGCCTGACGACACTGGAGGACAGGAGGGTTAGGGGAGACATGATAACCACATACAAAATACTGCGTGGAATAGACAAGGTGGACAGAGACAAGATGTTCCAGAGAGGGGACACAGAAACAATGTGTCACTCTTGGAAGCTGAAGACTCAGATGAGTCACAGGGATGTTAGGAAGCAGTTCTTCAGTCATAGGGTGGTCAGGAAGTGGAACAGTCTGGCGAGCTATGTAGTGGAGGCAGGTACCATACATAGCTTTAAGACGAGGTATGATAAAGCTCATGGAGCAGGGAGAGAGAGGACCTAGTAGCGTTCAGTAAAGAGGCGGGGGCCAGGAGCTGAGTCTCGATCCCTGCAACTACAATTAGGGGAGCGCACACACACACACACACACGCGCGCGCAAACATAGGAACTGTCGTTAAATTCTGATACACCATTTTTTTTTAATATTTGAAGCCAAGCAGTTATAAAACCCATTTTAGGAAACCTGGAATGGGTTATATAAAATTTATGTCTAGGGAACGTGCACACACACACTGTTGCAGGAGCTCGGACTCGACCCCCGCAACCTCAACTAGGTGAGTACTGTTCTAGTTACCCATCAAATGACGCGTTTTCAAGCATCGAATAAAATAAAAATTTAATTTTTGAGGAAGATTAGAAGCGAAAAAAAGACATTAATTAGGTAGCCACTTAAGGTGCCCCTTCAGAAATACCTACTTAGTGAACCCGCTGTTCATAAAACCAATGAAGTTAGCGGTTCGGTACATTGATATGTACTATTTATTTCAGTAAATTCACGAGAAAATTTAATTTAATCAGATGTTTTTTTAATTATTAAAGTATTCTGAATTTCTAATCCACTGATATTAAGGAAATAATTTTAGTATCTCTATATCATTAATCTAAATGGTTATAAGTGACCATAATTTTTAAAGGGGTGGACCGGTAAGCCAGTTGAAGGCCTCGGTCAGATGACTGAAAGCTCCAACGGTGGGTCATCATCTAAGACCCGCGTCAGGAAACACTTGTGCTGTTCCCTAACGAACCTGTCCTAACCTAATCATCTCTACACCGTTAGTCAAAAATCAGCTGTTTATGTTATTCTTTCTGACGTCGCTTGTTTCTGCTGCTGCTTAACGACTCAAGATTTGCAATGTTACTTGTGCGTATGACCAGTTCCTCACCGGTCTGGGGAATACTTCCCACAGTAGCTATCATTCCACTACCTCACTTCCTCAACAGTTCCGCTTCTTGACTACGACTGAAAAATACTTTCAAACATCCCTTTGATTCATCTGAGTCTTCAACTTCCAAGTGTGACCACTTGTTTCTGTGTCTAATCTCTGGAACATCCTGTCTCTGTCCACCTTGTCTATTATTTAAGTTATTTAAGCGCTATGTTGACTTGTTAACACCGAACGTATTTATAATAATTTGCGAAATTACTAATTTTATGTTATACCGCTCGTATTACCGCCATAAAAAAATACACGACTCTTGAGCCTTCTGCTTATTTCAGCAGATTTCTAGATGGAAATTGCATTTTTATTATTAATTTGAGAATTAACGAGCGTTTTAAAATATTTTCTGCAACATGAGTAATCCTTGACGTATATCTCAAGGTAAAAAAAATAAAAAATAAAGAGTTTAGCACAAAGTTTCAGATATCAAAGTTGCACTTTGTTGTGGTCAGGTCTCTCGAGAGATATTAAACGTAAGTTGAAATCGCTGGTGAAGGAGTTTGGTTGGCCGAGTAAAAGAGAGAATTATATGTGAATGTCGAATAGAGTAAGGTGGAGTAATAAAAATAACCAAAACAGTGAAACAAAGGAAACTAGACTGAAGGGAGGAAGTACTGAGAAAGTGATTCAAATATCTGCGACAGGACATCCTCTCAAGGAAGGTTTTTTGAGGATGTTGAGGGGCTCTTGATCTAGGGAATTGGATATGTGCTCCAATTCCCTGAATTAAGCCTGAATACCTTCCACATCCCCCCCACAAGTGCTGTATAATCCTACAGGTTTAGCGCTTCCCCCTACATATAGGCAAATGGTTCTGTGAAAGACGAGGTGAGACACGGGGCAGACGACTGGGGAAGGTAGCGGGTGTGATGAAGCGCCTTTGACAAAAGTTTATTTTTGAAGGGAAATTATGAAATATGCTTGGGTATAGAGGCTTCAATATTTTTATATAATTCTTGTGATTGATGCAGTGAACATATCAACTCCAGGATGAGGGACTGATTACCTCATTCTCGCTATATTATCACTATAAACTGGCATAGTGCCTGATAAGTGGGAAATGGCAAATGTAATACCTATTCACAAGGCAGGTGACAGGTCCCTAGCTTCGAACTATAGACCAATAAGCCTTACCTCCATAGTGGTAAAATTTATGGAATCAATAATTGCCGAGGCAATTCATAGCCATCTTGATAGGCATAAATTGATTAACGAATCTCAACACGGTTTTACAAAGGGGCGTTCCTGTCTTACAAATTTATTAACATTTTTCACTAAGGTGTTTGAGGAGGTAGATCATGGTAATGAATATGATACTGTGTATATGGACTTCAGTAAGGCTTTCGATAGAGTTCCACATCAGAGACTATTGAGGAAAATTAAGGCACATGGAATAGGAGGAGAATTTTTTCCAGGGTAGAGGCGTGGTTGACAAATAGGCAGCAGAAAGTTTGCATAAATGGGGAGAAATCAGAATAGGGCACGTCACAAGCGGTGTTCCTCAGGCGTCAGTGTTGGGCCCCATGTTGTTCACAATTTACATAAACGATATAGATGAGGGAATAAATAGCGACATAAGCAAATTTGCTGATGACACCAAAATAGGCCGTCCAATACATTCTATTGAGGACATTAGTGCTCTCCGGAATGATTTGAATACTGATGCAATGGTCGGAGAAGTGGCAGATGCAGCTTAATATAGACAAATTCAAAGTGCTAAATGTTGGACAGGACAATAACCATGCCACTTATAAACTGAATAGTGTAGATCTTAATACTACTGACTGCAAAAAGAATTTAGTTCTGGTTAACAGTAATATGAATCCAAGACAGCAGTGCATAAGTGTTCGCAATAAAGCTAACAGAATCCTTGGCTTCATATCTAGAAGTATAAATAATAGAAGTCCTCAGGTTGTTCTTCAACTCTACATGTCCTTGGTTAGGCCTCATTTAGATTATTCTGCGCAGTTCTGGTCACCATATTACAGAATGGATATAAGTGCACTGGAAAACGTACAGAGGAGGATGACAAAGTTGATCCCATGTATCAGAAATCTTCCCTATGAGGATAGACTGAGGCCCTGAAACTGCACTCTCTCGAAAGGCGTAGAATTAGGGGGGATATGATCGAGGTGGATAAATGGAAAACAGGAATAAATAAAGGGGATATAAATAGCGTGCTGAAAATATCCAGCCAAGACAGGACTCGCAGCAATGGCTTCAAGTTGGAAAAGTTCTGATTCAGGAAGGATGTAGGAAAGCACTGGTTTGGTAATAGAGTTGTGGATGAGTGGAACAAACTCCCGAGTACAGTTATAGAGGCTAAAACGTTGTGTAGTTTTAAAAACAGTTTGGATAAATAAATGAGTGGGTGTGGGTGGGTGTGAGTTGGACCTGACTAGCTTGGGCTACCAGGTCTGGTGCCCTGCTCCTTCCTTAAGTGGAAGTGACCTGACTAGGTGGTCATTGTTCTAGGCCCGGGGGTGGCATGGACGTGCTTCGCATAGGTCAGTAGACCTGTTGCAGTGTTCTTTCTTATGTTCTTATGTTCTTATGTTCCTCCTCATCTTTCACCGCTCTTCTCTGTATTGGACAGAACCAGCCACTTGTTGGTAAAAGGTTTCCTCACTGAAGATTCCCAAATGTTGCACAAGTATCTCATTTTTCTACTTGTTTCTCTAACCCATTCTTCCCTATGAGGATAGACTGAAGGGGGCCGCACGAGCATTAAATGTTGCTTTCCGATTTCCTCCAGTTTTGGTGCACAAGACAAAGTGTTTTCGCTCTTTGTAAAGAATATTTATCAAAAATACGTATACCTCAAACAACAACTGAGAAAAAGACTGAGAAAGGACTGATTTACTGAAAATGCCCTTTGGCAGGATGGTAGTCCTATATGGGACGACGTAAGGTTGTTTGGACACTTGGTGCCGAGAGAATAATGCTTATACGAATTTGTAATTAGTACCTTTCCTCTAAATAACTTATCTTTAATTCACAAAAAAGTGAAGTTTGTTAGTTCTTGGAATGTTGCAAAAAATCTGCCCTTTACTCCCACATAACTCCCAAAGTATTTGGAATATTTCCAAAAATGAATAAATGCAAATTAGAGGAATCATTATTCTACAATTTCTGTAAATATTAATACATTTAATTAAGTAATAAAGGCAGACGATGTACCGTAAAGTGAATAAGTTTCTTCCGAGATATTGGCCTGGAGCGCCGGCCGGCCCACCGTCTCAAAAAAAAAAAAAAAAAAAAAAAATCGCGAAAATCGTGTTTGTTTGGGTGTATTTCTTAGTAAACTGATGTTCTAATGCAGTTAACCTCTTCAAAATACCGTTTTCTCTTACTCCAAGACGACATGAGAGGAGTAACTCATTTATATCGAAATATTCCCGATGGTCTCTCGCCATATTTTGGTTTATTTTATTCAGTTTAGAGTATATAACATGTTTGTATGTTATTTATAGTGTTTATTATATCATATTAGATAAATTCTGATAGATAAATAAGCCGTAGAGTTGAGATATAAGCTGATATAAGCGTAATAATGAAGTAATTTCTCCTTGCACTCTCTGGAGCGGGAGTAATGCCGAGTGTTCCCAGATGGTGCCTGATTGGCTCTAAGTCTACTGATAAGCTCCGCCTACATTTTTATGATGCCAAATAGTCAGTTATTATATTAGAAAGAATAATGCAAGAAAAAGCTATAAAAAACAAGGAAAATTTTCCAAAAAATATATGGGCTGTGAGCAGACGTGCTACCAATATCGCCTTCACCATATCTGATATAAATTTCTTGTAGAAACGTCGTAGAACATTCATTCTTCGAAAAATTAATTCATAAACGAATCTACTCCTACCTCATCTCCCAAAACATTCTCAACCCCTGCCAATTTGGATTCAGGCCTAATAAAAATACTAATGATGCTGCAGCCGCAGCCGCAGCAAGCAGCAACAAGGCTGCTCCTATATCTTGCCGTCCCCTGGGCCTATCCGAACTCCAGTGATGGCCAAATTTGCAAGTACTGCTGCAACAACATGCAAGTTAACTATAGTTACATAAAAACTGACGGTGACGACAACGAAATGGACTAAATATGACAGAAGAGGGACCGGCATTCAAGTACCAGACCTGCTGCCAGACGTGAACCAGACACAAGACGTTTTCCACTAAATGAAATAACTGACCTCCATATCAACTGCACCAGTGTTTAACGGGAAGACAACATGGCAGAAATCCTGATCAACTAAATCTCCAAGGAAATGCCAGGTCTGTAGGACTTTTTTCGTCAGTGCCAAACGAGGGAAAGATTTGAGCCTTTAAACATGGCTGACCGGCATTCAAACAGCAGCTACTGCCAGACGTACAACTAGCGAAGTGAAATTCTCATCTTTACTGACGTTCATCTGTTGACAGTAGCATCATATCTGTACCACCATCATATCACCTGTACCAGTGCTAACGAGAGGGAAACACAGGAGACATCGTCAAATCAACAGTACAAAACTCCAAGGTATAGGACGGTTATCCCTCAGTGCCAGTCGTGGGAAAGAAGTGAATAGTTAAATAGTCAAGGTTAATATTTTAGTAGCTGACCTATATTCAGCTGACCAGTGTACAGTGAGAGAATCATAGCAGAAAAAGCCAAATATATCTATAAACTCAAGGAAAGTCAGGTGGTGTTACTCCCCTCAGTGTTTTAAAAATGGCTGAGTCAGCAAAACAGGTCAGGAGACAACAACACGACACAACCCCCGATAAATGGAATTGAGGGGGATTTGGAAGGATAAAACCATTGATTAAACCTTTCTGGTCTACCAGAATGGAAAGGAGTTAGAAGTTAATTGGTGAAGCCAGACTGTGAAGTGAGGTGGGTAGGGGAGGGGAATGTTAAATAAGGGTGTTGGAAGTTAAGGGAAAAAAGTGTAAGGGTAAGGGTTTTGTGAAGTTAAGGGAAAAGTGAGCAGTGAAGAGGGTTTTGAAGAGGTTAACTGTAAGGGTTTTGTGAAGTTAAGGGAAAAGTGAGCAGTGAAGAGGGTTTTGAAGAGGAAATTTTACTAGTAATTCAGTGTAATTAAAGCAGATACTAAGTGTACTAGGGACTGGAAAAGAGAAATAAATATTATTGTATATGAGTAAAAGAGCGAAGAGTGAAAATGGCAGGCATTAGAGGGGTACAGGCTGCCATAATTATATTTATATTTCTTCTTCAATTCCATGAAGAAAGAAATCAGTCATGGGGGTTGGAAAAGGTGAATGGAGTAACAGCGCCCTGGACAGTAAAAGCCCAACAGTTGCCATCCTACCAGAAAAGTAAACCTCACTATCGCCGCAAGGTATGGCAACACCGCATACCCAAACAAAAACAATGGCACACAGCTCTTATTGTAGCGCTCTTAAGTGGTGATATCCAAATTAATCCAGGACCTCAAACTATTGTGCAGAGGCAAAACAGACAGATAAATGACGGCAATAATGACGGTCTAGTAGCTAGGGATGATAACCTTAACTCCATATGTAATGCATACATAGGTCAATGTGAGACAATACAGCCATTATTATCTCAAACACTACCAAACAGATGCATACACTGTACTAAAGTACGCATGAAAAACAGAAAAGGCACCTTATGTAAAATGTGTAAGGGGTGGGTGCATGATGGATGTATGTACAATTATAGCAACGGTGCCAGAATTCATTTTGTGTGTAACAAATGCACTTTGGCACAGTTACCCTTTAGCAGTGATGACATTGATTTACCTAATTTTAATACAAATGACCCATTGCCATATATTGATGATTATGATTGTTTTATGAAAACAGGCCTTCACTTTATTCATGTCAATGCAAGATCACTTCTTCCTAAATTGGCAGAGATTAGGATTCTAGCTAACAAAATTAGGGCGGCAGTTATAACCATCTCTGAATCTTGGTTGGATGATACGGTGACTGACGACGAGGTCAAAATAGAAGGTTACAATATAAAACGCTTAGATAGGAACAGAAAGGGCGGTGGAGTATGTGCCTACATTAGAAATGACTTAGCTTACAACCCAAGACCTGATTTAAATAACAATAAACTGGAGATTCTATGGTTTGAAGTGCTGCTTCCCAAGACCAAACCCATCTTAGTAGGAACTAGTTACCGCCCTCCTACCCAGGACCAGTTCTTAGAAGACTTTTCCAGAGTCTTGTCCGGAGTTGAAAGCAATTGCGAAACAATAATACTGGGCGACTTCAATATCTGTTTTCAGCAACAAAATAACGGGCTATGCAAAAGGTATAAGCAAATTCTAGGATTAAATAGCTACACCCAACTAATTAATAAACCAACCCGGATCACACAGTTCTCAGCCACCCTAATTGACCACATACTTTGCAACCGCGCTGAGAACATTAGTCAGTCAGGCGTCATTACCACAGGTCTTAGTGATCATTTCATCATTTACTGCACCAGGAAAATCACTAGGGATAGGATAGGCCTACACAGGACAATAAAAATGAGGTCAACTAGAAACTACAGTAAAGAAACACTGGTAAATAGGCTACACAATTGTGACTGGACAGAGATAACAAGTTGCACGGACGTAAACGATGCCTGGGAAAAATTCAAAACAATGTTCACTACCATTCTTAATAATATTGCACCAGTTAAAGAGGTTAGGATTAAACGAAGAACTGAACCCTGGATGACTACTGAGATATTAGATAATATGAAATTCAGAGACCAGCTGCTAAAAAGATTTAAAGCAAACAGACAGGATATTGCAGCACTAAATGAATTCCAAAGGGTGAGGAACAGAGTACAGAGGCTTATAAAAGGAGCAAAGGCAAAGCACTATTGCTCAAAAATTGAAGAATATAAGCATAACCCCAGAAAGCTCTGGCAACAACTAAAACAGTTGGGGTATAGCCATAAGCCAGTAGATAGGTCTAACATAGTACTCACTATCGATAATGAGGTATGCCACGAAACATCTAAGGTGGCAAATTGCTTTAATTCCTACTACACATCTGTTGCATCAACACTAGTAAGTAAACTACCAGCTGCATCAAATACCTTTAACACAGACTCTGATAAGTTTCAAACATACTATACCAATAAAGGGGTAACCCCAAACAGTTGTCAACTAGTAAGTGTATCTCATGACTTCATTCAAAAAGAACTAAGCAGGTTAAACCCAACTAAGAGCACAGGCCCTGATAACATCCCGTCTAAGTTCCTAAAAGATGGTGCTTTTGAACTGTCAATCCCTATTGCTCACATAATAAATCTATCAATCACCACTAATACCGTACCGGAGGGGTTCAAGGAGGCCAGAGTTACTCCTATCTTCAAGAAAAATAATAGGTCTGATGTAAGCAACTATAGACCTGTTAGTATACTCAGTATAATATCTAAAATTCTGGAGAGGGCGGTGTATTCTCAAGTAGTTAAGTACCTTAATGACAACAGCATTCTCCATAGCTATCAATCGGGCTTTAGAAGATCCTACTCAACCGATACCTCCCTTATTAATCTGATGGATTACCTGAGAACTGAAATGTCAAAAGGGAACCTCATAGGTATGGTAACCTTAGACCTGCAAAAGGCCTTCGATACTGTCAACCACAATATATTATGTAATAAACTTCAAGCTATCGGTATAGGTTCTGTAGACTGGTTTAAGTCCTACCTTAGCAACAGGAGACAAATAGTCAAAATCAACAAAACGGAATCAGAACCCCTGCCGATAACATGTGGAGTTCCCCAAGGTAGTATTCTGGGTCCCTTACTATTCTTATGTTATGTCAATGATATGCCTATCAGTGTCAAGTGCAAACTCCTACTGTATGCAGATGACAGTGCTCTGTTAGTGACAGGTAAAGACCCACAAGATATTGCTAATGTTTTAACACTGGAACTGGAGTCCTGCAGCAAATGGTTAGTAGACAACAAACTATCATTACACCTAGGGAAAACTGAAGCCATTCTCTTTGGAACGAAACATAAACTGAGAAGGGTAAATAATTTTAATGTTCAGTGTAATGGGGAGTCCATCACTTTGGTTTCATCAGTTAAATATCTGGGAATCCCCTTTGACCCATGCATGTCAGGAGAATTGATAGGGAACAGTGTAGTAAAGAAAGCGAATGCCAGGCTGAAGTTCCTGTATAGACAAGCACAGTGTCTACCTACTGAGGCTCGCAGGACCCTATGTCTAGCCCTTATACAATGCCATATGGATTACGCTTGCTCTTCTTGGTACTCTGCCTTGACAAAAAAACTGAAAGATAGACTGCAAATCACCCAGAACAAAATCGTAAGATTCATCCTGGGGCTGGGACCAAGAGAACATGTAGGCCAGGATGAATTACAGCAGTTGGATATGCTGAATGTTGAAGACAGAGTAAAACAACTGAAGCTAAATCATGTTTATAAAATTGCTCACGAACAGTGTCCAGAATATCTTGCTGTCAATTTTGTCAAGGTTGGGAACCAAAGCAATCATAGTACTAGGGGGAGAGAGCACAACTTTGTAGTACCCACAGTCAGTGGCCAGGCTTCAAACACCTTTTATTGTACAGCAATAAAGGAATGGAACAGACTACCCACAAATGTCAAGGCCAGTCATAGCTTGAACCAGTTCAAGAAGACTGCCAAAAAGTGTCTGATGAATGAAGCAACAGAAAGGGAGGGGAATGATTTTCTATTTTTTAGCTAAAATACGTGTAAATTTTACCTTATCCCTAGTAATGACCCTCGTATTGTAGATAGTCGTAATGACCCTCGGGTAGTAGATAGTCTTAATGACCCTCGTATTGTAGATAGTCTTAATGACCCTCGTGTAGTAGATAGTCTTTTTAGTATGATAATAAGATGTTATCTTCATTATAGAATAATAAGAAAATATTATAACCTTTATATTATAATAATAAGGTAAAAGGACCCCAATGGAAATAAGTCACTCTGTCTGACTTTTTTGGGTTATCCTAGGTTCTCTACACATATGCTGCTATGTATGATAATTCTATGTAACTGTATTGTGTATACCTGAATAAATTTACTTACTTACTTACTTAATATGTGTACGCAAATGGGGCAAGCTCTTCCGCACAACCAATTACAGTTGGTGTCCCACAGGGAAGTGTCCTTGGCCCTCTTCTCTTTCTCCTATACGTAAATGACCTACCAAATGTTTCGCAATTACTCAAACCCACACTTTTTGCAGATGACACTACATACGTCTTCTCTCACCCGAGCCCAGTCACGCTAGCCAATACTGTAAACACCGAATTACAGAAAATATCTACCTGGATGAGGACTAACAAACTTACACTAAACATTGACAAAACCTACTTCATTCAGTTTGGTAACAGAGCTACAGATGTCCCTCTTAACATAACAATAAACGGATCACCTATCACAAAGCTAACAGAGGGAAAATTCCTAGGAATCCACCTCGATAATAGACTCAAATTTCATACACATATACAACAAATTTCTAAGAAAATCTCCAAGACTGTAGGCATACTATCGAAGATACGGTAAACCATACCCCCGGCCGGGATTGAACCCGGCCGGGGGTATGGTTTATTTGCAATCGTGTCATTACGATTTCTTGAGTCGAGAAGATACGGTACTATGTTCCACAGTCAGCCCTCCTGGCCCTTTATCACTCTCTTATTTACCCCTATCTCACCTATGGAATTTGTGCATGGGGCTCAACAACAATTAACCATCTCAGACCACTAATTACCCAACAAAAGGCTGCAGTTAGAATGATAACAAATTCTCACTACAGGCAACACACTCCACCAATATTCAAAACACTCAACTTACTCACCATACAAAACATCCATACTTATTATTGCACTTATTACATACATAGAACACTTAACTCTGATATTAACCCTCCCCTCAAACATCTCCTTGCCAACCTCAACAGAACACATGACCATAACACAAGGCACAGATCACTCTTTGATGTTCCTCGTGTCCATTTTACGCTATGCAAAAACTCAATGCACATAAAAGGCCCTAAAATCTGGAATTCATTACCTGTAAATATAAAAGAAACACTACCTGTTTATAAATTCAAGTCTCTTCTCAAAGATCACTTACTCACTCAAAACCAAATAAATACTGAATAACTGAACCTTATAAATTGTATATCCTATATGTTACTCACAATTATATCACACAAATGTTAAACCTAGGACCCAATCTAACTTTATTATTTTTTTAAATACACTACTTAACAGAATACTCCATTCGACTGAATGTACAGCAATTCAAGCAACCATATGACCTGTCTTTGTAATACTCATTTGTGCTTTATAGTTATCTGTTTACAATAATGTTTTATCACTGATTTCATCATTGCTTAGTTAATCTTAAGTTAATTTTAAGCCAGCCCGTAATGTTATGCATATAAGTGGCTTTGGCATGCTGCTCTTACCTGTATTTTTTGTACCTCTATTTGTATGCTTAAATTACTAAATAAATAAATAAATAAATGTTTTGCCAAAGAGTTAAGCTATTTTTCTGTATATATAACTCAATTTCCATAATTTTTCGATTTTTTTTGAAAGCGCGCGGAAAATTCCCATACAACCCCCTGAAGGCCCTGAATCTGCACTGTCTAGAAATGCTTAGAATTAGGAGGGATATGACCGAGGTGTATAAATGGAAAACAGGAATTAATAAAGGGGATGTAAATAGAGTGTTAAAAATATCTATCATAGACAGGACTCTCAGCAATGGCTTTAAACTGGAAAAATTCAGATTCAGGAAGGATATAGGAAAGCACTGGTTTGGTATACTTGGTGTGCTTAGCTCAGTGGTGACGTGTACTTAGCTCTGTGAAGACCTGTTTGTGTGCTCTCTGTGAATCTGAACCAGGATGCCCTCTCTTGAGCAACTTTACCAGCAGCTGAAAGAAGAGCTTAAGGTTGCTAAGCTGGAGATACGGCGATTAACGGAGGAGAACAAGGGGATTCGAAGTAATCCTGTTCTGAGTCCCCAGGTTGGGAGGGGAGCTTAGACAGTGGCTGGGCAATATGGAACCAAGCTGAGGATCAAGAAGACTGTTGGGAATGTCACAACAAGCACCAAGGAAGCATTGGCTGACGTGAGTGAGACATCCCTAGAAACCCCAACGAAAACCATCGAGAACGTCTTGACAAATTCCACAAGTGAAGGTGTAATGCTCCCTGACCAATGTGAGTCGACTACTGGGAGCATCATGACGGACGACGCCAAGGAAGGTAAAAACATTGTTGTTGTTGGGAATAGCCAGATTAGGTACATGGGTAGGGCATTCTGTTTGAAGGATAGGAGTAGGAAGCACAGAGTGTTTTCTCCTGAGGCTGGGATGAAGGATATTGTTAGCCATCTGGATGACATCATGAGAGGTAATGGGAGCAATCCTATTATCTGTCTCAGTGCTGGAGGCAACGATGTTGACAGATGTAGGAGTGAGGACCTGATTAGCAGGTATAGGCCAGCAATAGAGATAATTAGGAGGAAGGGTGGGAAATCTGTCATATGTGGTATTTTGCCAAGGAGAGGAGTTGGAAATGAATGGTTGTCCAGGGCAATTGGTGTCAATTGTTGGCTGGACAAATACTGTAACTAAAATGCAGTAATTCTAGGAGACTTTAACTTTAGTCATATTGATTGGAATTTCTTAACTGGGAATTTAGAATCATACGACTTCTTAGAAGTAGTTCAGGATTGTTTTTTGAAGCTGTTTGTGACAGAGCCTACAAGGGAAAATAACCTGCTTGACTTAGTTATGGCAAACAATGAATCCCTTGTTAATATTTTAGAAATTTCAGAGGAACTTTGTGCTAGCGACCACAAATCAATTACATTTAGCATTGAATGGAAGTATGATAGTAGGGATAACTCAGTAACAGTTCCAGATTTTCACTTAGCAGATTACGATGGACTTAGAGAACACTTATCATCTGTTGATTGGGGTAACGAAGAGAGCTATCAATATGACAGTTTTCTGGACACTATACATGCTGCTCAAAGAACGTTTATCCCGTATAAAGAAATTAGATCAAGCAAAAATGATCCAAAATGGATGAATAATAGGCTCAAATATCTTTTAGGGCAGAAGAAAGGAATTTATAGGCCTATCAAAAGAGATGAGAGTCATCTTATGAATCAGTATATTGACATTAAGAGGGACGTTAAAAAGGGGATAAGAAAAGCTAAAAGGAACTATGAAATTAAAGTTGCTAGGGATTCTAAAACTAACCCAAAAAGTTTTTTCCAGGTTTATAGAACAAAAGTTAGAGATAAGATAGGTCCCCTTAAAAATAACTATGGGCACCTTACTGACAAAGAGAATGAAATGTGCTCTATTCTTAATTATTTTCTCTCGGTTTTCACTCAGGGAGACACTGACAATATACCAGTAATTAATTTTTATAGTGGGCGTGAAGATGTTAAATTATGCAATATGACAGTCACTAGCGAAATGGTTATCAAACAGACTGGTTAAAGCAAAATAAATCCCCGGGCCCTGATAAACTGTTTTCAAGGGTTCTTAGACTTACAAATTTGCTTACACATAAACAGAACTAAATAGGTACCATCCTGGCCCTAATATGCATCAGCCATTTAATACTGAAGCCATTGAGAGAAGGTAAATTGAATATTCATTTACATGATTAAACGTAAATTAAATTTTCACACTATTTTACACATAAAGTTGTTATATCTGCACCTACGTTTTTTTTTTTAATTTACTCTCCGATGTTGTCGAATTAAAAGGCCAGTGCGTTAACCCACTGGCCTGTGAGTTTTTAGGACTCACAATGAGTTCAAAACCCACACGTTCCGTAATTTCTTTGCAATTGTGTTTTTACGATTTTGTGAGTCATGATCATTCTGGAAATTATCTGAATTATTCCAGAATGTTTGGAATAAGTAAACATTCCATGTATTTGATGTCACTGATTTAGTTAGTATTTACCAAAGAGAACAATGCGAAGTCGTTAAGATAAGACATCTCTGTTTATGAGTTACTATTAAAAAAAAGTAGATCTAAGGACTACAAAAGAAAAAAAAATATTCCGGCAATTGCTTAAAAGTCCTCCCTTGAGGAGACCTAATTAACATGACTGACAGAAAAAATAATTTGCTTGTGAGAAAGAACAACTTAATTTTATGCACTACAAACAGCATGTGAATAATTTTGCCTCAGAGGAAAAAAAATACTGTAATCTATCCTACGAACAGCAAGTGAATAATTCGATCAGTGAGCACTAGAAGTTCGCCAGGAAATTTGAAAACGTGGAGAACGCGGCTTCACCCAATATCCTTCAAGACCAGGAAGCCAGAAAGTTTTTGGTTGCCTGCACGGTAGTGCAGTAGTGACCTGCTGGCTGACCTGGAGTCCTGCGGCAGCTTCTTCAAGTATGCCCTGCGGCAGCTTCCTCAGGTATGTGTCCTCCTGCTTTCCCAGACCACACACACAAACATTCTACTTCATGCTTATTGTTCTGGTCGCCTGTGTTAGTGAAATCCATTTTTGCAAGGATTTCTTTTGATCTCATCCGTTCACTACTAAAGAACTGGAAACGAATTTCGAGCAAGTTTCCGATAGTCATGAATTGCTATTATTGCACAAGATGAATTTACGTTTGCAGGTTCATAAGTTTGTTATAAGCTCAAACCAGGACTCGAACTTACTCTCTCTGCATCAAAAAAGAAAAATGCTGGCACCTAGCAGAAGCTAGGCGTTGTTGTGATAATTTATTTCATCTCATCCTGTGGCATGCATGGGCCTCAAAAGTGACTTTTTTCAATGTTCAACAATTCTCAAAGCAGCGAAATTATTCACCAAATTTATCAATATATAAATAGTTATTTATTACTTTATTCATGCACACTTTCTTCCAGTTATCAATGGCTATTGTTGTTGCCGCTATTGTAGATTAAAGAAGCATGGAATAGTCCCTGACACTGACTTTCTCTATTATTCGAATATATGATGCACATTTCCGAATATTTATTGCAATACGATATTCACAGATTTTCAGATTTGGAAAGCATTAGCAAACTTCCGTACCATCTGCTGCTGTTCCTCCTCAGATACATCGACGTACTGGAAAAAGGATAAGGATACAATACATGATGTATATCCAAACTAACAATTTCCCCACTGAGGGTTTGCTAATGCTAAATCCACGTTGCTTATAAGGAATTTCAGAAATGGAAGCTTTATCGTGAGCAACAGACGATGATTTTATTTTTAATGAAGCATCCTTAAGGAAAATTCCTACCTTTTTTCAAACAGGACGAGCTAGATGACTTAATCGGAGTCGTTGGTCTTTTCAGATTTAATGCAGAGGTTTTGCATATCGTCTCAATCAGTGGAATTTACTGTATACTAGTGTAAATACATTTACCTGCAAGTATATTTCTTGCACCATAGATTAAGCGGATGTGCGCAACTAAAAACATGCAAAACTAATTGACTAACATTGAAAATGCATCGGCAAGAATACCAAAGGTTTCTGACGTAATGAAGACTAATGGAGCTCGCTTAAAGGCTCCCTTGAACTGTAAAGAAGACAGTTGCAGACTGTCACTTAAACAAGATTAAATGTGCTCTCATTTGACTTTCATTAAACGAAATTTGGGAAACGCGAGTGAGGAACAGAGTGAACTTTTTTTCAGGACTTTCAAACCACGAAAAATAATCATAAAAAAAAAATAAATTGAATTCATGATGGATGATTTTATCTTGGCTTTGATTCAAGAAGAACCCAAAATCCTAAAAGAAAACATCCTTAAAAAATGTCTATTTTAGGATGAATATCTTTATTGATATTCCTTCGCAGCACTAACAGTCTGCACGGATCTGAGATGACTTAAGATTTCGTTATAATATGATTATTATCATTTTGATTACATTAGCCAATGCTATACAGTTATATTCGTAATTCGCGCGATGCTTTCTGCAAAGCCTTTCATATTGTACTGTTGATACTATGAACTGAATCTGGGTATCAGTGATTAAACAACCAATAACGTGCCGGTGGTGGTCATCAGTAGTAAAGCGACATCTGGCTTACCCGGGTTGTGTACCAGTGATCAAATAACCCCCTCTGTATCATAACTGGATGCAAATGATTAAGCAATAGCTGGCTTACTGGTATTGGATATCAGTGATTAATAACCACTAATACACCGGTGCTGAGTATCAGTTATCAAATAAATATACTAGTGCTGAGTATCAGGCATCAAGTAAACACTGGCATACTAGTGCTGAGTATCAGTTATCAAGTAAATACTGGCGTACTAGTGCTGAGTATCAGTTATCAAGTAAATACTGGCGTACTGATGTTGAGTATCAGTAACTCAGCGACATCTACATACTGATGCTGAATATCAGTAATTCAGTAATCACCCACATACTGGTGCTGGGAATGAGTGTTGATGCAAACGTTGGTGTCCTGGTGCAAGCTGTACACTGAAGCATACACCCAAGTACTTGTATTGGGTATCAGTAATTTAGAAATCTCTGGCGCACTGGTGCTACATATTTATAAGTGAACAACTACTGGTATGCTGGTGCCGAGTATCAGTACTTAAACAAGCGCTTCCTTGTCAGTGTAAAGATTCATTTAAAAAAAACAGACTGTGGCACGCTAAGAGTATGTTACCTTATATTCAGCGTATGTCACACATCCATATAGTCAGGCCTCCCGACCAGTGAACCAGGTGTTAAGGGTTTAACGATCAAGGGGTCCCATCGTTATACCAGAATCCTGGCTCAACCAGCCAATTACAAAGAAGACCTCCAAAGCTGTGAAGCGACTTGGGACGCTCGTGAAGCTAAGCTTTGTCAAATTATCTTCCCATTTGTGTGAGCTGAGTGCACTAGCAATCAAGCTACGGGTCAACGAATTATTAATAGATCATATAGAGAAATCTTACCCAGCAGGGTCAAGACCAGACAAAGTTTACCTAATATATCTTCCTTACACCTGAGTCAGTCTCTGACAAATGATAAAAAAATGTTATCTCATTTTCAATCATCGCTGTAGCTCTCACCTTCATCAAGATTGTATTTAATTATGATGCTTCAGAGGCTGGCTAATGCTACTTAATTACCTGATTGGTTTGGTTCGTTAAAAGACTTTCAAGGACACGAAGGTTATTAAGCTGTATTTAAGCCGAACAACACTATCGAAAATACAATAATCCCTAAATTGGAAATTAAATTGATCTTTCTATGTATATACACCAATAGATAGTCAACTCTCATCATTTATACCATTATATTATTTTAACCACGGACGAGTGGTATTGATCAATAACAACACTGCCCTAGCCAAGGATTCGAACCCATGTTGTACTGGCCTGCTTCATGGTAAGCGAGAACCACATGACGCTTTAAACCACAGGGTTGGGTGGGTCTGTTGTTTAAAGCGTCATGTGATTCTCGCTTACCATGAGGCAGGCCAGTACAACATGGGTTCGAATCCTTGGCTAGCGCAGTGTTATTATAACATTATATGAAGTACAGGTAATGTCTAAGTAAATACTGTAACTACTGAACCCTTCAACGTAGTAGCATTTTCGTTAGTTACTACAGGTCTTGAAGAGTAAAAGTTACATCGCTGTAGTTATAACAAGTTAGAGCTAACCTTTCTCTCATTTTTATATCATTATGAAGTCACTATTTAGTAAGAACTGAGGAAGAAGCCGCATGTCAGAAAAGAACTGAGGTCATGTCAGTTCATGAAGTTTCAGAACTTATAACATTAGGCAAACCAAAGTCTCCACGTGGAAACTATTATCCAGGTTTAAAAAAAAAAATGGAAAATTATCATATACACAACCATTAGCTAATTCAAACCTTCCACTAAAAAACACTTGATTTCAAGCTAAACTGAAGAGACATTCTCTTGTTATCTCATTGCTACAAATAACTTAAAATAACATAGCACCTTTATTTGAAGCCGCTCAGAAGTTGCATTATCGAGTTATCAGCAATGAAGGGATCAAACTAATCGGTTGTGACACTCAGAAATTATCGCTTGAAAAGTAGGATTAATTTTTTTTTCATTACCCCCCCCCCTTCACTCCACCAAAAAAAAAAATTTGCAACTGCATAGGCCAAAATAAACCTTACCTCACTCTTAATAAGATTAAGTTGTGTTTAGTTAATTGATCAATTAATTATGTAATTAAGATCGTTAAAAATAAGTAAAACGATTAAGTTTTACATACGTTTTGGGTATAAAACATAGTTTTTTTTTACAAAGGTCTAAAAGCACAGATGTTATTGGCCCCTAAAAGTACTTAAAGTCCGTAAAGTCCAACGCTGTGACTTATTTCTTAAGAGAAGAGACCTTTTTCAGTTATTTCACAGAAATCAATTTGAGACCAGAAGGTGATTTCTGCTGTATTGTACAGAATTAAAAAAAAATGTACTTAAAAAAACCTCTGCCTGAAACAATTGACCCATTTCAGACAATACATGAGCTGTTATAGACTGCTGTACTGGTTTAATTTTAATAAAAACAAAGCGCTAAAGTGGTAGGGCTCACACAGCATCTGTGGAATGGTAGGCATTAATATTCAAAACAAGAATACGGGAGGATGAATCTAATTAGTAGGATTATGAACTCCTCACCAGCATCAACACACATCTTTGCCTTTAAGAAGCATACTCTAGATATGTAAAGCCAAATACTGTAACTGGAGTATACCTTAAGGGATGTTTTAGGGGGTCAACGCTCCCAGGGCTCGGTCCGTGACGAGGTCTCGTTATGGATTAGGCCTGATCAATCATGCTGTTACTGCTAGCCGCAAGTAGACCGACGTGCGAACCCCTGCTCTGCTTATCGGGTGCCTGTCCAGCTCCATCTCGAAGACAGCCAGGGGATTATTGGTAATCCCTCTTATGCATGCTAGGAGGCAGTTGAAAAATCTTGGGCCCCTGACGTTTATTGTGTTTCTCTTAACGTACTCGTGGCGCCCCTGCTTGTCACTGGAGGGAAACTGCATCTCGTAGGAAGTGTTTTTCTCAGTAATTTAGGTTCTTTATTGTACTTAAACGTGCCATGAAAGTTCTCTGCAATTTCGCCTGCCTTGAAAGGGGTCGTTAGTGTACAGCAATATTCAAGCTTAGAGAGAACAAGCGTCCCTAATTTTGAAGGTTTTCTATATCCATCCTATCATTTTCCAAGCAAGTGTTGTGATCTTTGAAGGAGAAGTTCTTTGAATTATCATTCCCAGGTCCTTCACATTAATTTTTCGGAATTTTTTATACTCTGATACGGCTTTTATTTCTTCGAGTTTTCCATGCAAGAGTATTTGAAATTTGTCTTCGTTGAACTTCATATTGTTTTCTGCGGCCCATTGAAAGATGTGGCTGATGTCTGTATGGAGATTTGTAATGTCATCGATTGATGACACTGTGATGCAAATTCGGGTATCATCAGCAAAGGAGGACACGGTGATGTGGCTTACATCTCTATGTCTATGTCTATATGAGGATGAGGAACAGGATAGGAGCGAGAACCTTGTGGGACAGAGCTTTTCACTGTAGCAGCCTCTGACTTTGTTTACTATTACTCTCATTGCTTTAGTTTTTGAGAATTTATAGATTCATCTCTCCACTTTTCCTCTTATTCCTTTATCATACATTTTGTGTGCTATTACACCATGGTCACACTTGTCGGAGGCTTTCGCAAAATCTGTGTATGCTACATCAACATTTTCTTTGTCCTCCAGAGCATCCAAGATCATGTCAATGTGGTCCAGTAGTTGTGAGAGCCAAGAGCTCTAAATCCATGCTTCTCTGGCTTGTGCAACTGATGGGTATCGAAGTGGGTGGCGATCTTGCTTCTTAGAAACTTTTCAAAAATGTTATGATGTGGTTCGTTAGTGCTATCGGTCTGTAATTTTTTTTGCAATTACGTTATTGTCACCTTTGTGCAATGGGGCTATGTCTGCTGTTTTTAGTGACTTTGGGATTACCCGTGTCTATGTTACGTCTCCACAGAATATTTAGGAAACTTCAAAGGGATTTCTTGCAGTACTTGATGAACACGGAGTTCCACAAGTCTGGGGCAGAGTGCATGGGTATGTCATTTGTTCCTTTTTCAAAGTTTTGTTGTGTGAACTTATCAGAAATTCTTGAATTAACCAGACGTTGAGTCTCGGTCATAAAATATTCATTTAGATTGTCGACTATTGGTCTCGTTAACGGCTCAATAAAGGCTGAGTCACAATGGGCCTTCGGTATCTCATTCATTTCTTTGCTGTCATCTGTGTAAGTTCCATCTCATTTAAGCAGGGATCCAATACTGCATGTGGTTTTTGCCCTAGATCTGGCATATGAAAAGATGTAATTTTTTTCTATTTCATTTAGGCTTTAAATTCTTCCTGTGTTTCTTGTTTCCTATATGATTCTTTAAGCTTGAGTTCGATATTTCCTATTTTGCTGGCCAGTGTCTCCTTCCCTTTCAGTTCTGCGAGTCTTCGCCTTCACTAGGGGAGGGAGCGTCTCTCTCTAGTTCACATCATCTGTTCGTTTTTTCTTTAAGTAACGTGCCTTGAGCAGACCTCAAGTGCCAGAGTTAATTCTTTCTAGGCAAAGTTTCAGATTCGTATTGTTTAGAATATCTTCCCAGTTTGTTTCATTTAAGACTTGGTTGATTTGATCCCATTGTATGTTTTTGTAACTGAAGTTGAATAAGGTGAAGGCACCGCCGTAACTGATCTCATTTTGCTGGTCAGAAGCCCTGGTCAGCACTTCTATTATATTGTGAACTGAGTGTATTGCCTTTGATACTGTTATATTTCGTACCGGGTCATCATTATTAGTGAAGAAGAGGTGAAGCACATTTTCCAGTCTTGTTGGCTCCACTATAACAACAACCTTCTTGTAAGCAGAATAAACAAATGTTGAATTTTTGAAGCCGATTATAAGAAACTTTCTAAAGTTATCTCGTGGAAAACATTTCAAGGACATCTGTTGTTGTTAATAGTACCAACAACCTTTGCTTAGTAATAACTAACTAGGGCTGAAAATTTGAAGCCAGTCGGCTAGGGCGTTCTGAAGGTATAAATAAACATAAGTCTTGGAGCCAGTTAGTGATGGAAATAGTTTAAAAACCTGCGATGGAAATAGTTTAAAAACCTGTGATGGAAATGGTTTAAAAACCTGTGATGGAAATGGTTTAAAAACCTGTAATGGAAATGGTTTAAAAACCTGTGATGGAAATGGTTTAAAAACCTGTGATGGAAATGGTTTAAAAACCTGTGATGAAAATGGTTTAAAAACCTGTGATGGAAATTATTTAAAAACCTGTGATGGAAATGGTTTAACAACCTGTGATGGAAATGGTTTAAAAACCTGCGATGGAAATGGTTTAAAAACCCACAAGCTGAAGAATGTGATATTTGTGCAATATTTAGAAATCTTTACTGTGGAAATTTTTCGCCAGCCAGCGGCTTCTTCAGTCTAATACAAAGAAGGAAGGTGGAAGATGAGGAGGAGTTTGAGGTTATCAGTCCCTCAGCCTGGAGTCGATATAATCAGTCCATTTGTCTTGAGAAATCTATCGGAATCATTCCTGGATGCTGGGATAAGGTTGAACACCTCTGTTCACAGGGCACCAACATATACCAATTGTCCCTAGAATCTTGTCCTAATTACCGTACAGGAGTAATTAACGTACAGGCCTTTCAACAGCTTTGAAAATTTGAAGCCGATCGGATGAAGATTTCTTATGTTATGAGCGAAATTATAACAAAAAGTTGGACATAGAAAACAAAATCACTTCTGACAGCCACTAAAATGTCTCCTTTCGGGAATACCTAAAAACCCGTGACTAATATTCATGATACTCAAGGCACATGTGCAACAGTTTGCTATCTTATTGTTGAAACGTTCCGTCTACACAGCAGGCTTCTTCAGTCAAATACAGAGGCAGCAGATGTAGTAGTAAAATGAATATGATGTAGACAGTCCGTCAACCTGCTGTCCTCATATTGGACTGAAGAAGCCTACTGTGCAGGCGGAATGTTACAACAGTAATGATAACCATTTGTTTCTCATTTGTCTTAATATTAAACATGTCGATATTTTATACCATTATAAAGATAACCAACATTCATGTTAGGAACTACGATTATAAGAGGACTTGGTGAAGGCCGAATAGGCAGAACTTGCGATCTTGGCTTAAATAGCAACGCTCATCTTGCCATATAGGACAAGCGAAAATTTGTGTATGCAATAATTTCGCCAATATTATTCTAAACCTAACGAAAAAAATCTATTTTATTGTGTTTGTTTTGTATTAAATTATTGTAAACGTTTTTAAAATATATTTAGTAGGATTAGGCTAAAACAAATTGCGCTTGTTATAATAAGGTTAGGTAAGTTTTCTAAGATTCTTTTGGTGCAAAATTATAATTTTTTATATCAACATAAATGAAAAAAAATATATCTTTAAACGTATAAAATAAATTTTTACAAAGGACTTAATTTTAAATGAGTTCTTGCTAATTGATCAGTTTTATATATTCGGCACGACACACACACACATATATATATATATATATATATATATATATATATATATATATATATATATATATATATATATATATATATATATATATATATATATATATATATTCTTGACATGACCATGGCTTGCTATTACCAGCACGGAATTTTTTTTTTTTTTGAGGTTACCAACATTTCTCTTTTCTTATGGAAGGAAGGAAGAACTGGATGCAAAATGAACAACGTAAGTGTCGATGAAAATGGACAAGTAGAATGAAAGAGGTTTACATCAGGTTCTCATGAGTGAGATTAAAATTAAACTTATTAAAAGTAACAGCAGAACACTAAACTTTCCATTAGGACTATAACGTGATTGCCACAAAAAACGCAAAGATAAACGCTACTTATAAAAGAGTTTAGGGAGTATGTGAGTTAGGGCAGTTAACTAAGATTAAGAGGAACCTTGTTGAATAATTTGATGTGTAATAACAAACTAAACGAGACAGAGTAAGTGTTAAGGGTAAGGAAGCAATTAGTGCATCATGTGATATTATTGCGGAGGTGGGAGGGAAAAAATGAAGAAGGAATGGCGAAAACAGAGAGATAAGGAACTGAATGAGATAGAATAATAGGTAATAAGAGAAAGATAAAATGGTGTAAAAGGGAGTCAGAAGGGAACGTACTTATTTTATACAGTTTAATTTACAGGCTGAAAGTTGTTCTTCTACATTAGTGTATTTAAAAAAGCAGCTCTATCTACAGGACAGTACCGACCTCCAGGTACCTACTTACTGAGAGGAAAATCTGGACATCACTTTTGAGTACTCACGAAATCGTAGTAATTGGATTGCAAACAAAATCAACGTAACGAATAGGATTTGAACCATGGCAAGCGAGTCGGCAAGAGAGGCAGATGGCCGAGTGGTTAACACACTGGCCTGTGAGTTTTAACCCACCATGGGCTCAAGACCAGCCCGTTCTCTGATTTTTTTTAGAAAGCTTGACTCTACCGGTCTTGTTCTACATGAATCGAAACCGAGTCCTTTCAGTTGTGAATTGTGTATCAATATGTAATTGTCTCCTGTTCGAGTTTTGAAGGTTTGTAGTTTGTGGGGTGACAGTATCTACTGATATCAATATAATTTCCTCTAGTGAGACAATCTAAAAACTAAACTTTTCTAAATAATATATATTTTTTTTTTACACAGGGTTTGACAAGGTTAAGGATCCCTAGTTTTATTGACAAGCTATTTACAGGTTAAGGATTCCTAACTTTATTGGCAAGCTAAGAGCTGTTACCTACATCAGCTCATTTGAAAACATTTTTATTGTTATGAGACATACAAGTAGGGAACAGGATGAAGTTGGAGCCATCTGTGGGCCAGCATTTTCATTTGATCAACTGACTTTATCTCGTTGACATCATTATGCTGTACGAATGTGTTCCATACTCGAGTCATCCTGGGTATGTATGATCTCAGATGGAGTGATGTTCTGGAGAAGGGTACAGCCAGAGTGAAGTTGCTCCTTTCTGCCCGTCTTGTGGTATAAAAGCTTGTTTCACGCTGTCCTCGAAGTGGATCCAAGTGTGGTACTTTGACAATATTGACCTTGTTAATTTTTATTATGCAATAATAGATTTTTTGTGAAAAAAAAACCTATAAAACTTTTGCTGATTTTAAATTGAGAAATTAAACTTAGGTAGCAACTTTATTTAACATTTCTGATATTAAGTTTAATCTATCCAACCTATCGATCAAAGGCGCTTATCAAGGTGTCTGAGTCACTAGTTGCGAAGACGGTACAAGGTGCCTAAATCACTGGTTGTGATGACGGTACAAGGTGCCTGAATCACTGGTTGTGAAGACGGTACAAGGTGTCTGAATCACTGGTTGTGAAGACGGTACAAGGTGCCTGAATCACTGGTTGTGAAGACGGTACAAGGAGCCTGAATCACTGATTGTGAAGACGGTACAAGGAGCCTGAATCACTGGTTGTGAAGACGGTACAAGGTGCCTGAATCACTGGTTGTGAAGACGGTACAAGGTGTCCGAATCACTGGTTGTGAAGACGGTACAAGGTGCCTGAATCACTGGTTGTGAAGACGGTACAAGGTGCCTGAATCACTGGTTGTGAAGACGGTACAAGGTGCCTGAATCACTGGTTGTGAAGACGGTACAAGGTGCCTGAATCACTGGTTGCGAAGACGGTACAAGGTGCCTGAATCACTGATTGTGAAGACGGTACAAGGTGCCTGAATCACTGGTAGTGAAGACGGTACAAGGTGCCTGAATCACTGGTTGTGAAGACGGTACAAGGTGCCTGAATCACTGGTTGTGAAGCGGGCTAATTGTACCTGGATAACTTGTGGTGAAACGCGGTATCGGTTTCTGAATTATGATACAGAATATAAAGCTGCTGATTCACTTGTTGTGCAGAGGGTTTCAAAATCAAAATATATCTGGATGACCGATATAGAAACCAGGTACTCGAGTATCGGGATCAATTAATATGAAAGCCGGGTTGAAGACATAAGGATTTACGGCTTATGCTATCAGCGGTACTGATAAACCCAACAATAAAAAGACGTAAGGATCATGCTGAAGAAGGATCCAACTACATTTGGATCACTGGTTGTTATGCACATTTAGGAAAACTTAGAATGCGAGTGGAGAATCACGTCGCAATAGCGGGGAAATGAGAATAAAATCGCTAACTGGAACCAATGAATGAGAGTATTTTAGGTGTTTTCAAGAATACGCTTCGGCAGTTATACAAGAATTTGCCAATACGTTTACTCAGCGGGGAACAGAGGCTCATTACGGTAATGGAAGTGAACGAGTAAGTACTGTCTCCCAAGACAATTGACTTTTCATCATTCCAAGCTTGTTTACACCGATTATCCGGCTTCATGATGTATATCTCTGCACAAGGAACGCTGCTTCTCGGACGTCAATTTGTATAATCTGTTTCACGGACACAAATCTGTGATTCTTCCATAACACTGAAAACTTGAAATACATTGGCTGGTTTCTAATATTTTCAAGATACTTATACATTTTTTTTTATTGAAATTAAGTTTAAAAACTGTGTTAACCCGAAATATTTCAAGATTTAAGAGTTTATATAACATTGGAGGAGGTAATGATTTTTTCACATTCACTGTTTTTGTTTCTACACATTATCATTTTCTCTACAATATTATAATATTCACTGTCAACAAAATTAGTATTTGCTTTAGTTGTTCACCTCAATAATCTATCTCTTTCTCTCTCTCTCTCTCTCTCTCTCTCTCTCTCTCTCTCTCTCTCTCTCTCTCTCTATATATATATATATATATATATATATATATATATATATATTTATATAGGTAGTAGGTTGGTAGACAGCAACCACCCAGGGAGGTACTCTCGTCCTGCCAAGTGAGTGTAAAACAAAAGCCTGTAATTGTTTTACAGGATGGTAGGATTGCTGGTGTCTTTTGTCTATCTCATAAATATGCAAGATTACAGGCATGTCTTGCTACTTCTACTTGCACTTAGGTCACGCTACACATACATGTACACGTTTATTTATACACACTCATCTGAGTTTTCTTTGACTTTATCTTAATAGTTCTTGGTCTTATTACTTTTCCTTTTATATCCATGGGGAAGTGGAACAAGAATCTTTCCTCCGTAAGGCATGCTGTTGTAAAAGTCAACTAAAATGCCGGGAACAATGGGCTAGTATCCCCTTTTCCTGTAAAGATTACTAAAAAGAATAAGAAGAAGAAAATTGTCAAAGTGGGAAGTCTGAATATGCGTGGATGTTGTGCAAATGAAAAGAAAGAGATGATTGTGGATGTTATGAATGAGAAGAAACTGGATGTCCTGGCTTTAAGTAAAACGAAGCTGAAGGGGGTGGGAGAGTTTCAATGGAGAGAAATAAATGGGATTAGGTCAGGGGTTTCAAATAGAGTTAGAGCTAAAGAAGGAGTAGCAATAATGTTGAAGGATAATTTATTTCAGGAAAAGAGGGACTATAAATGCATTAGTTCAAGGATTATGTGGAGTAAAATAAAGATTGGATGTGAAAAGTGGGTTATAGTAAGCGTGCATGCACCTGGAGAAGAAAGAAGTGTAGAGGAGAGAGAGAGATTTTGGGAAATGTTGAGTGAATGCGTGGGGAGTTTTGAATCAAGTGTGAGAGTAATGGTGGTTGGGGATTTCAATGCTAAAGTGGGTAAAAATGTTATGGAGGGAGTAGTAGGTAAATTTGGGGTGCCAAGGGTAAATGTAAATGGGGAGCCTTTAATTGAGCTATGTGTAGAAAGAGATATGGTAATAAGTAATACGCATTTTATGAAAAAGAGGATAAATAAATATACAAGGTATGATGTAGCACGTAATGAAAGTAGTTTGTTTGATTATGTATTGGTGGATAAAAGGTTGATGGGTAGGCTCCAGGATGTACATGTTTATAGAGGGGCAACTGATATATCGGATCATTATTTAGTTGTAGCTACAGTTAGAGTAAGAGGTAGATGGGAAAAGAGGAAGGTGGCAACAACAAGTAAGAGGGAGGAGAAAGTGTATAAACTAAGGAGGAAGTTCGGGGGAGATATAAGCGACTGTTGGCAGAATGGTGGGCTAGTGCAAAGATGAGTAGTGGGGGGGGGGGGGTTGAAGAGGGTTGGAATAGTTTTAAAAATGCAGTATTAGAATGTGGGGCAGAAGTTTGTGGTTATAGGAGGGTGGGGGCAGGTGAAAAGAGGAGTGATTGGTGGAATGATGAAGTAGAGGGTGTGATAAAAGAGAAAAAGTTAGCTTATGAGAGGTTTTTACAAAGCAGAAGTGTTATAAGAAAAGCAGAGTATATGGAGAGTAAAAGAAAGGTGAAGAGAGTGGTGAAAGAGTGCAAAAGGAGAGCAGATGATAGAGTGGGAGAGGCATTGTCAAGAAATTTTAATGAAAATAAGGAAAAATTTTGGAGTGAGTTAAACAAGTTAAGAAAGCCAGGGAAAATATGTATTTGTCAGTTAAAAACAGAGTAGGGGAATTAGTAGATGGGGAGAGGGAGGTATTAGGTAGATGGCGAGAATATTTTGATGAACTTTTAAATGTTGAGGAAGAAAGGGAGGCGGTAATTTCATGCACTGGTCAGGGAGGTATACCATTTTTTAGGAGTGAAGAAGAGCAGAATGTAAGTGTGGGGGAGGTGCGTGAGGCATTACGTAGAATGAAAGGGGGTAAAGCAGATGGAACTGAGGGGATCATGACAGAAATGTTAAAAGCAGGGGGGATATAGTGTTGGAGTGGTTGGTACTTTTGTTTAATAAATGTATGAAAGAGGGGAAGGTTCCTAGGGATTGGCGGAGAGCATGTATAGTCCCTTTATATAAAAGGAAGGGGGACAAAAGAGATTGTAAAAATTATAGAGGAATAAGTTTATTGAGTATAACAGGAAAAGTGTACGGTAGGGTTATAATTGAAAGAATTAGAGATAAGACAGAATGTAGGATTGCGGATGAGCAAGGTTGTTTCAGAGTGGGTAGGGGATGTGTAGATCAAGTGTTTACATTGAAGCATATATGTGAACAGTATTTAGATAAAGGTAGGGAAGTTTTTATTGCATTTATGGATTTAGAAAAGGCATATGATAGAGTGGATAGAGGAGCAATGTGGCAGACGTTGCAAGTATATGGAATAGGTAGTAAGTTACTAAATGCTGTAAAGAGTTTTTATGAGGATAGTGAGGCTCAGGTTAGAGTATGTAGAAGAGAGGAAGACTACTTCCCGGTAAAAGTAGGTCTTAGAAAGGGATGTGTAATGTCACCATGGTTGTTTAATATACTTATAGATGGGGTTGTAAAAGAAGTAAATGCTAGGGTGTTCGGGAGAGGGGTGGGATTAAATTATGGGGAATCAAATTCAAAATGGGAATTAACACAGTTACTTTTTGCTGATGATACTGTGCTTATGGGAGATTCTAAAGAAAAATTGCGAAGGTTTGTGGATGAGTTTGGGAATGTGTGTAAAGGTAGAAAGTTGAAAGTGAACATAGAAAAGAGTAAGGTGATGAGGGTATCAAATGATTTAGATAAAGAAAAAATGGATATCAAATTGGGGAGGAGGAGTATGGAAGAAGTGAATGTTTTCAGATACTTGGGAGTTGACGTGTCGGCGGATGGATTTATGAAGGATGATGTTAATCATAGAATTGATGAGGGAAAAAAGGTGAGTGGTGCATTGAGGTACATGTGGAGCCAAAAAACGTTATCTATGGAGGCAAAGAAGGGAATGTATGAAAGTATAGTAGTACCAACACTCTTATATGGGTGTGAAGCTTGGATGGTAAATGCAGCAGCGAGGAGACGGTTGGAGGCAGTGGAGATGTCCTGTCTAAGGGCAATGTGTGGTGTAAATATTATGCAGAAAATTCGGAGTGTGGAAATTAGGAAAAGGTGTGGAGTTAATAAAAGTATTAGTCAGAGGGCAGAAGAGGGGTTGTTGAGGTGGTTTGGTCATTTAGAGAGAATGGATCAAAGTAGAATGACATGGAAAGCATATAAATCTATAGGGGAAGGAAGGCGAGGTAGGGGTCGTCCTCGAAAGGGTTGGAGAGAGGGGGTAAAGGAGGTTTTTTGGGCGAGGGGCTTGGACTTCCAGCAAGCGTGCGTGAGCGTGTTAGATAGGAGTGAATGGAGACGAATGGTACTTGGGACCTGACGATCTGTTGGAGTGTGAGCAGGGTAATATTTAGTGAAGGGATTCAGGGAAACCGGTTATTTTCATATAGTCGGACTTGAGTCCTGGAAATGGGGAGTACAATGCCTGCACTTTAAAGGAGGAGTTTGGGATATTGGCAGTTTGGAGGGATATGTTGTGTATCTTTATACGTATATGCTTCTAAACTGTTGTATTCTGAGCACCTCTGCAAAAACAGTGATTATGTGTGAGTGTGGTGAAAGTGTTGAATGATGATGAAAGTATTTTCTTTTTGGGGATTTTCTTACTTTTTTGGGGTCACCCTGCCTCGGTGGGAGACGGCCGACTTGTTGAAATATATATATATATATATATATATATATATATATATATATATATATATATATATATATATATATATATATATATATATATATATATATATATATATTTTCAACAAGTCGGCCGTCTCCCACCGAGGCAGGGTGACCCAAAAAAGAAAGAAAATCCCCAAAAAGAAAATACTTTCATCATCATTCAACACTTTCACCACACTCGCACATTATCACTGTTTTTGCAGAGGTGCTCAGAATACAACAGTCTAGAAGCATACACATATAAAGATACACAACATATCCCTCCAAACTGCCAATATCCCAAACCCCTCCTTTAAAGTGCAGGCATTGTACTTCCCATTTCCAGGACTCAAGTCCGACTATATGAAAATAACCGGTTTCCCTGAATCCCTTCACTAAATATTACCCTGCTCACACTCCAACAGATCGTCAGGTCCCAAGTACCATTCGTCTCCATTCACTCCTATCTAACACGCTCACGCACGCTTGCTGGAAGTCCAAGCCCCTTACCCACAAAACCTCCTTTACACCCTCTCTCCAACCCTTTCGAGGACGACCCCTACCCCGCCTTCCTTCCCCTATAGATTTATATGCTTTCCATGTCATTCTACTGTGATCCATTCTCTCTAAATGACCAAACCACCTCAACAACCCCTCTTCTGCCCTCTGACTAATACTTTTATTAACTCCACACCTTCTCCTAATTTCCACACTCCGAATTTTCTGCATAATATTTACACCACACATTGCCCTTAAACAGGACATCTCCGCTGCCTCCAACCGTCTCCTCGCTGCTGCATTTACCACCCAAGCTTCACACCCATATAAGAGTGTTGGTACTACTATACTTTCATACATTCCCTTCTTTGCCTCCATAGATAACGTTTTTTGACTCCACATATACCTCAACGCACCACTCACCTTTTTTCCCTCATCAATTCTATGATTAACCTCATCCTTCATAAATCCATCCGCCGACACGTCAACTCCCAAGTATCTGAAAACATTCACTTCTTCCATACTCCTCCTCCCCAATTTGATATCCAATTTTTCTTTATCTAAATTATTTGACACCCTCATCACCTTACTCTTTTCTATGTTCACTTTCAACTTTCTACCTTTACACACATTCCCAAACTCATCCACTAACCTTTGCAATTTTTCTTTAGAATCTCCCATAAGCACAGTATCATCAGCAAAAAGTAACTGTGTCAATTCCCATTTTGAATTTGATTCCCCATAATTTAATCCCACCCCTCTCCCAAACACCCTAGCATTTACTTCCTTTACAACCCCATCTATAAATATATTAAACAACCATGGTGACATTACACATCCCTGTCTAAGACCTACTTTTACCGGGAAGTATTCTCCCTCTCTTCTACACACCCTAACCTGAGCCTCACTATCCTCATAAAAACTCTTTACAGCATTTAATAACTTACCACCTATTCCATATACTTGCAACATCTGCCACATTGCTCCTCTATCCACTCTATCATATGCCTTTTCTAAATCCATAAATGCAATAAAAACTTCCCTATCTTTATCTAAATACTGTTCACATATATGCTTCAATGTAAACACCTGATCTACACATCCCCTACCCACTCTAAAACCTCCTTGCTCATCCGCAATCCTACATTCTGTCTTACCTCTAATTCTTTCAATTATAACCCTACCGTACACTTTTCCTGGTATACTCAGTAAGCTTATTCCTCTATAATTTTTACAGTCTCTTTTGTCCCCTTTCCCTTTATATAAAGGGACTATACATGCTCTCTGCCAATCCCTAGGTACCTTCCCCTCTTTCATACATTTATTAAACAAAAGTACCAACCACTCCAACACTATATCCCCCCCTGCTTTTAACATTTCTGTCATGATCCCATCAGTTCCAGCTGCTTTACCCCCTTTCATTTTACGTAATGCCTCACGTACCTCCCCCACACTTACATTCTGCTCTTCTTCACTCCTAAAAGATGGTATACCTCCCTGACCAGTGCATGAAATTACTGCCTCTGTTTCTTCCTTAACATATATATAATTATATATATATTATATATAATATTATATATTATATATATATTATATATAATTATATATATATAATTATATATATATATATATCAATAAAACTACGAAACAAGTGGTATTGAACCATTTACCAAAGTGTGGCAGGCTAGGGTTCGACCCCACGACGTACTGTTCCGCCTCAAGAGACAAAGCACGTGTCACCTTATCCACTTCGCCATCGAGCTTACAAACAACACGAGCCTAGCGAACTAGGCTTATTTCATGTTGCGAGGACATTCGTGGCACTGGATGCTCAAGCATTAATTTCAGCCTCTCCTGTTTGAATACCCGCTGAAATTAACCATTGAGCATCCACTGCCACGAGTGTCCTCGTAACATGAAATAAGCCTAGTTCGCTAGGCTCGTGTTGTTTATAGGATCAATGGCGAAGTGCATAAAGTAACCCGTATCTTGTGTTGTCTCTTGAGGCGGGACAATGTGTCGTGGGGTCGAACCCTTGCCTGCCGCAGTTTGGTAAATGATTATATATATATATATATATATATATATATTATAGGTAGTAGGTTGGTAGACAGCAACCGCCCAGGGAGGTACTACCGTCCTGCCAAGTGAGTGTAAAACGAAAGCCTGTAATTGTTTTACATGATGGTAGGATTGCTGGTGTCCTTTTTTCTGTCTCATGAACATGCAAGATTTCAGGTACGTCTTGCTACTTCTACTTACACTTAGGTCACACTACACATACATGTACAAGCACATATATACACACCCCTCTGGGTTTTCTTCTATTTTCTTTCTAGTTCTTATTCTTGTTTATTTCCTCTTATCTCCATGGGGAAGTGGAACAGAATTCTTCCTCCGTAAGCCATGCGTGTTGTAAGAGGCAACTAAAATGCCGGGAGCAAGGGGCTAGTAACCTCTTCTCCTGTATATATTACTAAATGTAAAAGGAGAAACTTTCGTTTTTCCTTTTGGGCCACCCCGCCTCGGTGGGATACGGCCGGTGTGTTGAAAGAAAGAAAGAATATATATATATATATATATATATATATATATATATATATATATCTATATATTATATATATATGATGTGTGTGTGTGTGTGTGTGTGTGTAAGGGACATAGAATGCAATGATGATGAAAGAGGAGATATTTAAACAAAGAAGGAACTCTATGACGGAGAAAAGTTTCAAGAAGAAGAAAGACGGAATAAGAACGAGATATATGGAAGATATAGATCTATTAGTGATTTTGAAGGAATGGGGAATAGAACGCGAAGTTGTAGTGGAATATTACGTAAACAGATGGGGGAATGGGGTGTCAAGTGGCAGTGGAAAAATGGGGTTAAGTTGAAATGGGACGTGAGATGGCTGAGAAGGAATGAGGCATATAAGATGGCTGACGGAGAAAGGGACGTGAGATGGCTGAGAGATAATGGGACGTGAGATGGCTGAAGGCGAATGGGGCGTGGGATGGCTAAGGGAGAATGGGACGTGAGATGGCTTAAGGAGAATGGGGCGTGAGATGGCTGAGAGATAATGGGACGTGAGATGGCTGAGGGAGAATGGGGCGTGGGATGGCTAAGGGAGAATGGGACGTGAGATGGCTGAAGGAGAATGGGGCGTGAGATGGTGTTGGAGGAAGAGCGAGGATGCAGGTAATTCTATTTGCGGGAGAGTGATATGGATTTTGGGCAGAGAGACACTTAACATTGTGAGAGAGAGAGAGAGAGAGAGAGAGAGAGAGAGAGAGAGAGAGAGAGAGAAAGAGAGAGAGAGAGAGAGGTGAATAAGACACAGGTGCAATATTCAAACAACTTGATTATACAAGCATCTTGCCTCCACAATTTCTTCATTCCAATACTGAGGTGACTAATTTACTGAAGATCAGAGAAAAATTCAAGATTTTGAAGTATTAACTCCCTCAGCCCTGGTTGTGGCGGAGAAGCCATACTGAGGTGTTAATTCTCCATGGCGGCTCAACAGGCTTCTCCATTCGACTACAGAGGTAATTAATACATTGAAGATGGGTGGAGAAGTGAGGATTTGAGGTGTTCAAGCCCTCAGCCTTGTTCGTGGCCATCAAGATGGCAAGGATGACTTCTCTCAACTCTGAGCAGCTTTACGTTCGGTTTGAGGGAGAGGTAGTGGAAAGTGAAAAGGAGATTCAGCATCTTATGGAGATGCGAGAGGGTTATCTCCTGAACAAGGTAGAACACAACCGCGACGATGATGGGACAAGCAACAATGACTGGAAGATGCCGGGAAGGAATGAGCTAAGGCTAAGAAGAGGAAGGTCCAGGAAACTGCTGCAGCCACCGCTAATTCCTTCTCGCTGCCAAGGGAGTGTAGGTCTTCCATCGTTAAATTTCAAAGGACTACCTCTAGTGAAAGGGAATGTCACTCGACCATCGGAAATGCCACGACGAACTGGCCAGTAAAGGTAAGAAATTATTCTTATTGGGGACACTTGGATCAAATTTACGTACAGAACTTTTTGTTTAAAATTTAGGAGAGTGAAGCACAGGATGTTTTTTCCTGGGATGGGATGCAGGATATTGTCAGCCTTCTTAACAGCATCATGAAAGGTAATGGTCCAATATTATTATCTGCCTCAGTGCTGGAGGCAGGTGGAAGTCTAGAGTGGATTAGTGAGTATAGGGCAGTGATAGATATAATTGTGAATAAAGAAACGATTACCGTATTATGTGGCAGTTCTCCAAAGCGGAGAGTAAGAAATAAATTGTTAATGTAGGACAAATGATGCAATTTCCTAGTCGGAGAAACGTTAAGGTTATTAATGTAGTATCACTCATTGATAGCTGGGGACACTTCTATGGCCGGTATGGCAAGGTTGTTTAGGGATGGTTTCCGTCTGTCTAGGGCTCAGGGTTTTGGTATTAGTTCTCTCCGTAGAGGAAGCTGAACATCAAAATGGTATACAATACCGACAGGTTGTTAGGTAAGACACATATGCAACAGTTAGACAACTTTATTCCGAAACGTTTCGCCTACACAGTAGGCTTCTTCAGTCGAATACAGAAAATAGGCAGGAACAGTAGAGATGTGAAGACGATGTAATCAGTCCATCACCCTTGTAGTCGTAGAATTTGAGGTTGTCAGTCCCTCGGCCTGGAGAAGTTCAGTTCCATAGTCAGGAACTATCTGAAGATCAAGCGACAGTGCGGAGACTTAAATACTGTCGGAAGGAGAGGTGCAGAGTAGTAGTAGTAGTAGTAGTAGTAGTAGTGAGAATGTAACCACTGAGAGGTCATGTCCCTCTCAGATCCAACACTTCTCACTTGAAAAGCTTGTCCAAGGTGTTTTCTGTACCAAGATGCCATGTGCTGCAGTGTCTGACAAGATGAACATCAAAATGGTATACAATACCGACAGGTTGTTAGGTAAGACACATATGCAACAGTTAGACAACTTTATTCCGAAACGTTTCGCCTACACAGTAGGCTTCCGACAGTATTTAAGTCTCCGCACTGTCGCTTGATCTTCAGATAGTTCCTGACTATGGAACTGAACTTCTCCAGGCCGAGGGACTGACAACCTCAAATTCTACGACTACAAGGGTGATGGACTGATTACATCGTCTTCACATCTCTACTGTTCCTGCCTATTTTCTGTATTCGACTGAAGAAGCCTACTGTGTAGGCGAAACGTTTCGGAATAAAGTTGTCTACTGTTGCATATGTGTGTAGAGGAAGCTGTTAGGTCTTTTATCCAGAAAGAGTTAGATGTGTAGGTGTTAGTGGAAATGAATATTGTGCTATTAAACTAGGCTGTGTGAATAATCAGGGAATCGATAATGCGAATTTGGGTGATGCTAGTTGTCGGCGGAATGTGGTGGGATAATTGGTTAATATGGGTAGAGGCAATTCGATCGCATTATTTGAAACGAGAAACAACGGAGATATTGGAGGAGCAAGAATGAGCAGGAACAAGAGACAGAGGAGATTTCTCAGTTTTTACTACACAAACAGTGGTACCTAGAAAAACAAAATAGGCAAGGTAAGGTTAGTTGCATGTGTGGGAAACTTTGATTGTTTTTTAATACGGGAGACGGTTTAATTTGAAGAGTTGGGACGAGCCTGCCGAGTGCACCACTGGAGGGCATATTGTTTCACATTGACCAAAATAAGGACAAATGACAGGTGGGTGGCGGTATATGTCCGAGAAAACTTGAATTGTTTCAGTAGAATTTCTGGAGAGATTTGCAAGATCTATTTATTTTGTGATATACTGATCTTCGAAATTGGATAGGGACCAAGGTAGACACCCGTGGGAGGAAATTGCTAAAGCTTCCGAGGCACGATAACGTAGTAATTCTAGGGAATTTTAAATTTATCTTAATTGACTGGAATTATTTAACCGTAAACATAGAATCTAAATAAGCAACCTGATTTGGTTCTGGCTAACAAGAAGAATCTTATTAATAGCAATGGATAAGAACGGTTTCAAATCTGAAGTTAGTTTTGCTACGACACGTACAGCTTCTGTGAAACAGAAACCCACGGTCATTAATTTCACCCAGACATTGCTATCGCGGAATAGAAATATGAGGGAATTCTGACGTTTAATTTGATGGCGACTACTGTTGGTCACTGGTGTGAGAGAGACATAATGAACACAAGCGAAAATACCTGAAAATTGACGTAAATATATATGACTGGATACGCATTTTTTTTTTACAGAGTTTGACAAGGTTAAGGATCCCTAGCTTTATTGACAAACTATTTACAGGTTAAGGATTCCTAACTTTATTGGCAAACTAAGAGCTGTTACCTACATCAGCTTATTTGAAAGTATTTTTATTGTTATGAGACATATAAGTAGGGAACAGGATGAAGTTGGAGCCATCTGTGGGCCAGCATTTTCATTTGATCAACCGACTTTATCTCGTTGACATCATTATGCTGTACGAATGTGTTCCATACTCGAGTCATCCTGTGTATATATGATCTCAGATGGAGTGATGTTCTGGAGAAGGGTACAGCCAGAGTGAAGTTGCTCCTTTCTGCCCGTCTTGTGGCATAAAAGTTTGTTTCACGCTGTCCTCGAAGTGGATCCAAGTGTGGTACTTTGACAATATTGGCCTTGTACATAACAGTAAGGCCACCCACATCCCTCCTATGTTGAAGGCTCTGCTGGAATGACAGATCTATCCAGGATGGGTCCAGGCGAGAGATGAGACGTCTTGCTCTGTTCTCTACTCTGTCAAGCAGTCGCAGATGAGAGGGGGGGGGGCAGGCAAACCAAGAAAGTGGAGCATACTCAAGGTGTGAGCGTACTTGTGCCTCGTACAGAATCTTGCAGCCCCTACTGTCAAGCAGATGCAAGATACGGCGAGGTGCTGTAAACTTCCTGGCTGCCTTGTTTGCAAGATTTACAACATGGTTCTTCATGATTAGTTTGGAGTCAAATTTCACCCCAAGGATATCAACTTCTTCTCCAGGTGCCAACACCCTCCCATTCATCCTTACTACTGCACCAGCATTACCATCATGGTGCCTAGAGACGATCATCATTTGCGTTTTCTCAGGTGCAAATGTTACTTGCCATCTATTTCCCCAAGCTGATATAGCTCTCAGCTGGTGATTGATATAGCTTAGAGCAGCTGGCATTTTTTCTCTTGGATAAGTGAATGTCAGTGTACAGTCGTCTGCATATGCATATGATTCTGGGATGAGATGAAGAAGGTCGTTGAAGTAAACATTCCATAACAATGGTCCCAGCACGCTTCCTTGCGGAACACTTGCCCCAATACGATGTCTAGCTGATTACATTCCATTGAGAACTACCCTTAGAGATCTGCCATGAAGGTAATCACTGAGGAGACATAGCGTGGAGCCTGCAATTCCCAGTGCTTGAAGTTTTGCTAAGAGGCCCTGGTGCCACACCCGGTCGAAAGCGCCAGCAATATGCAGTGCTACCACACAGCTGACTTTGGATTCATCCAGTGACTGGTGCCACTTAGTGGAGAGATTTAACAACAGATCAGCAGCAGAGTAACCTTTCCTGAAGCCACATTGACGATCACAAAGTAGTGAGTGGTAGTCAAAAAACTCTGTCATTTGTCTTGAGATTATTGTCTCAAGGATCTTACCAGTGATTGACAGGAGTGACACTGGTCTGTAGTTGCTGATTTCTGTTCTGCTCTTCTTTTTGTGAAGAGGGACTACATTTGCCTCTTTCCATAGAGAGGGCCATTTACACTGTATTAGGCAGTGCTGAAAGATGCGAGTTAGAGGTGCTGCTAGCTGGTCTGCACATCTTGTCAGCAATCTTGGGCTCAACTTGTCTGGGCCCACAGCCTTTTCTTGGTCAAGCGATTTAAGAAGGAAATGCACCTCCTCCTGCCTTATTGTCACCACTGACAGTTTTGACACAGTTCTTGCAGCTAGCCAAGGAGGGTCCCTTGCTGGATCAGGAACTTGCATTTTGGTTGCAAAGTGTTCAGCAAAGAGGTCCGCCTTCTCTTGACTACTAGTAGAGGTGGTCCAATCCTGTCGATTTAGAGGTGGAATGAGTTCATCAGGCAGATAACCTTGTCTGTCCTTGACCAGGGACCACCAGGTTTTGGAGCCATGGCCCACTTTTGAATATCACCCATATGCCTACAGGCTTGCCTGTGCAAGTTCCTGTTATAGATGGTAGGATGTCTCTTATACCTTCGCCATGCTTTGTACTTAGCAGTAGCAGCCTCTCTACAACGAAAGCCAAACCAAGGATGATCTGTAGGCTTCGTCACATATTGCTGGTGAGGAATGTGTTCTTGTTGTAGATTAAGGATGTGCCCAGTGAAGGCTTTCACTTAGTTGTCAACATCCCCTTGGAGAAGAGCATTCCAATCGGTGGTGGCGAGCTCAGAGCAAAGGGCTGGCCAATTACCTCTTTCCCATAGCCAGGTTGTGCGTGTGGACTCCTCACCTCGTTCTGCTGGGACCTTAAGTGTCGTAAAAACAGCCTTGTGGTCAGACTATCCAACATAGCCGAGGGGTTGACAAGTGACTATGCCTTCTGCCAGATCACTCACTACTGGGTCAAGGGATGAGCCAGAGATGTGAGTAGGGAAATCAACATAGTTTGTCATGTCAAACACTGCAAGAAGTTCATCAAAGTCCCTCTGTATAAGGTGCTGGTTGAGGTCACCAACAATTATGATACGTTGACAGTTGTGTTGTAGCAGAAGGGAGTCAGTATTTTCCGTTAGGAAGTTGATGGGGTCTGCGTGTTTATGCAGAGCTTGACGAACATCATTTCAAGATGTGTAGGGGTGGCAACATCAACGTGCTGGGCATGAACACTTTTAGAGAAGCACACAGCAACACCATCTCCTTGCCCTTGCCTGTCTCTTCTCATCCATGAGGTGTAGCCAGCAATTCTTGCAAAATTTTCTGGAGTCCTGTCATCCAAAAATGTTTCAACAACAGCTATCATGTCGGGACGTCGAGTGTTCACAAGACTATGTGTGAGCTCTCCAACATTAGTAATGAAACCTCTAATGTTGGCCGACAGGATGCTGATAGACTGGCTCCTCATGATAATGTGGTCAGCTTGAGGTGGTGGGTGTGTAGGGCATGTAAGGTGCCTGCCCTTGAGAGAGGTAGGGTACTGAGGCAGCTGCAGGAATGTAGGTCTGTGGTCTTGTATAAGGCACAATACCACCTGCTGGGCTGGGATAGGAGTAGCTGAGTGGGTGACGTGTTAGTGTTCACCAATTCAGAGATCCTGCTGGTTTGTTCTGAGAACAGGTCTCTAAACAGGTGGTCCTGTCTGTCAAGTTCCTTTTTCTTCCGACACTGGTCCTCCTGATGTCCTTTCTTGTAGCAGTAATTGCACCTGGTATCTCGCAGGCAGTTGTTGGCAGTGTGCCCCTTCCGGTGACAGCGAGAGCACAGCCTAGGTGCCTGGGAGGGTGGACTATGATTTGTTGCACCTCCTGTGTTTTGCAAATTTGTCCTCAGGTTCTGCCACTGGAACTGTGTTAGTGGAGGGTGAGATGGCTGTAGATGTCTTCCTCCTCCACGTCCTCTTCCACGTCCTCTTCTACGTCCTCTGCCCCGTCCTCTACCAGTTCTGACAGATGTGTCCCTGCTGTTCGTACTTTGGCACAGTAGGTGATCAGGTGAAGTGATAGTTCCCTGAGTCAGGAGAAACTCCTGACTCAGAACTTGCTGATGAAGCACTGCTGTCAGATTCTGGAAGAGTGTCGGCAGGTGTGCTGACAGGTGTAGGATCAGAGATGGTATGTGCACTGTCAAGTGAACTGGCAGTGGCTGAAGCAGAGATGTCAGGTGTAGGAGAATTAACAGATCCAAGGCTTCCCTCGTTGCTGGGAAGAGGATTTGTTCCCTCTGTAGTGGTCAGAGGAATTGTGTTAGAATTCCCAAAGGTAGTGTTTTGAACTCTGTCAGTCTGTGGGACCATAGAGATGACACACCAGTTATTTACCCCTGAGTTAAGCCCAGTCTTTGTCAATAGTGTCACCATCAGCTGAGCAGCTTACGTCACTTGATGCAGGCTTGCACTGACCTTCTACAATCGCTTGGAGGTTATCTAATGATTTGAGGAGCTCATGAAGTGCTTCCCTGTGATGGATTATCTTAGCTGCAACTTTACAACACAGCCCAAGAGGGCAGTCTTGATCTTTGGACAGGAGTCCCTGAGGTAGGACTTCTGAACCTTCCTCCTGTAGCTCCAGGCTTGTATCCACATATACCACAGGATTATGGATATCCTTCAATTTTCTGAAATTTTCAACCTGGCTGCAACAAAATTCTTCTTCTGGAATGCATTCTGTGTGGCAGTAGATAAATTAGACACATGTGCAACTCTTGGATATCTTTATTAAGGAAACGTTTCGCCACACAGTGGCTTCATCAGTCCATAAACAGGAGAAACTTGAAGAACAGGAGGAGAATGAGGTAATCAGTCCCTCAACCTTGAGTTGATGTGATCAGTCCATCATTACCTCATTCTCCTTCTGTTCTTCAAGTTTCTCCTGTGTAAGGACTGATGAAGCCACTGTGTGGCGAAACGTTTCCTTAATAAAGATACCCAAGAGTTGCACATGTGTCTAATTTATCAACATGTCGGTTCCGTGAACCATTTATCTACAATACTGTGTGGCAGTAGTTGGAACAAGTAGGTTCCTTACATCTAAGAAGAATTTTGTCCCTTGTGGTATACCCACAAACACTGCAGTAACTACTAGGACAATCGCCAGATAGCGTAGATATTCTTGCTATTTTGCGATGTGAAGTCATCCCAGAGGACGCTTGTAGGTTTGCAATGAAGTTCACAGGAGAGAGAGGGTGGGTGGTGGTATCGTGGGTGGGGTGGAGTATCGTGGGTGGGGGTGTTTATAGCAGGGTGGGTAGTGAGGGCGGCAGTGGGCCGACGAGCTGGAAGTGTTGCCTTTTCACTATCACTTAATAAACACTGTTTATGCTATCCATTTTTCCACTAAAGGAAGATATTACACAAATCACTATGTTGCATTGTACCAGTCACGTTGTTATAAACACCAGATGCTAGTACATAGCACAAAACACATATAATATTAGATGCTCACTGTGAAGGCAATAGTGACGTCACTCCTAAGGCCTGCCTTTGTCCCCTCACTCACACCATATCTTCACCATACCACACTTAAATATCACTGATATTACTTATATTCACTTCCTTGGAAGAGTTGACTTACTTGTACTAATGTGTTGTAGGTAGTACTACGTCACTGAACAGTTTTTATCCTCACCAACTCTCGTCTTCACTCACTCTCTCTCTCTCTCTCTCTCTCTCTCTCTCTCTCTGTATACATATTGTTATTGTTACTGATCAATACCACTTGTTCGTGGTCATATTATTATAAAGTTCTGCTCTTTGAGGCTAGTACACCAAACTGGGAGGAGAATGAAATTAACTCAGAGGCACCCACACCACCGCATGTCCTCGGACCAAGGGTAACACCACTAGCTTGGCTGGGTGCTTGGTTCTTGTAGGATTGCGTGTCATTGCACGTTTTTGTTATAGCACGATTGAAGAATTGTGGCACATTTTTGTTTAACACTTCGTAAAATTAGTTTAACACAGTTGCGTAAGGGGAAGAAATTTTAAGTGCCTGGTCGCCCGCCGGGCAGGATGGTCTGTGGGTTACACCATTGTGTCAACGGGGGAGACCTATTACCATCCCCCACCTCCCTAAACCACCCACACCGCCTTCCCAGCAAGGAGATTACAAGGTGATGGTTTTGAAGATATAAATGAAGATGTGAATGAGGTCTTAGAAGATGATGATGAAGACAGGAGTCCAGAGGAAATGTTGGCAGAGCTCAATGCACAGATACAACGGAGGGAGATAAGAGAAGAAAATTAAGAACCTGAAGAAAAACAGATAACATTGCAGCAGTTACGTGAGCAGTTCCATATTATTGGTAAAGTTACAGACTTTTTCACTGAAGAGAACCCAAACAAATCAAGAAGCAGTGCTTTGAAACGGGGAGTAGACCAGTTGATGATGCCTTACAGTCAGCTGTATAATGTACTGCAGGGTAAAAGAGCCCAGAGACCCATTACAGAATTTATGCACACTACAATTTTACACTGCAAATGAGAGAGTGGGTGAGATGTTATCAACAAATTTTGTTAAAAATAAGAAAAAAAGTTTTGGAGTGAGATTAACAAGTTAAGGAAGCCTAGAGAACAAATGGATTTGTCAGTTAAAAATAGGAGAGGAGAGTTATTAAATGGAGAGTTAGAGGTATTAGGAAGATGGAGGGAATATTTTGAGGAATTGTTAAATGTTGATGAAGGTAGGAAATAACATCTTGTAGGAGTGAGGAAGAGCCAGTTGTGAGTGTGGGGGAAGTTCGTGAGGCAGTAGGTAAAATGAAAGGGGGTAAGACAGCCGGGATTGATGGGATAAAGATAGAAATGAATAAAGCAGGTGGGATATAGTTTTGAAGTGGTTGGTGCTATTGTTTAATAGGTGTATGGAAGAGGGTAAGGTACCTAGGGATTGGCAGAGAGCATGCATAATTCCTTTGTATAAAGGCAAAGGGGACAAAAGAGAGTGCAAAAATTATAGGGGGATAAGTCTGTTGAGTATACCTGGTAAAGTGTATGGTAGAGTTATTATTGAAAGAATTAAGAGTAAGACGGAGAATTGGATAGCAGATGAACAAGGAGGCTTTAGGAAAGGTAGGGGGTGTGTGGACCAGGTGTTTACAGTGAAACATGTAAGTGAATAGTATTTAGATGAGCCTAAAGAGGTTTTTGTGGCATTTATGGATTTGGAAAAGGCGTATGACAGGGTGGACAGGAAAGCAATGTGGCAGATGTTGCAGGTGTATGGTGTGTGAGGTAGGTTACTGAAAGCAGTGAAGAGTTTTTACGAGGATAGTGAGGCTCAGGTTAGAGTATGTAGGAAAGAGGGAGATTATTTCCCAGTAAAAGTAGGCCTTAGACAAGGATGTGTGATGTCACCGTGGTTGTTTAATATATTTATAGATGGGGTTGTAAGAGAAGTAAATGCGAGGGTCCTGGCAAGTGGTGTGGATTTCAAAGATAAAGAATCACACACAAAGTGGGAGTTGTCACAGTTGCTCTTTGCTGATGACACTGTGCTCTTGGGAGATTCTGAAGAGAAGTTGCAAAGGTTGGTGGATGAATTTGGTAGTGTATGTAAAAGAAGAAAATTAAAAGTGAATACAAGGAAGAGTAAGGTTATGAGGATAAAAAGATTAGGTGATGAAAGATTGGATATCAGATTGGAGGGAGAGAGTATGGAGGAGGTGAATGTATTCAGATATTTGGGAGTGGACGTGTCAGCGGATGGGTCTATGAAAGATGAGGTGAATCACAGAATTGATGAGGGGAAAAGGGTGAGCCGTGCACTTAGGAGTCTGTGGAAACAAAGAACTTTGTCCTTGGAGACAAAGAAGGGAATATATGAGAGTATAGTTTTACCAACGCTCTTATATGGATGTGAAGCATGGGTGATGAATGTTGCAGTGAGGAGAAGGCTGGAGGCAGTGGAGATGTCATGTCTGAGGGCAATGTGTGGTGTGAATATAATGCAGAGAATTCATAGTTTGGAAGTTAGGAGGAGGTGCGGGATTACCAAAACTGTTGTCCAGAGGGCTGAGGAAGGGTTGTTGAGGTGGTTCGGACATGTAGAGAGAATGGAGCAAAACAGAATTACTTCAAGAGTGTACAAGTCTGTAGTGGAAGGAAGGAGGGGTAGTGGTCAGCCTAGGAAAGGTTGGAGAGAGGAGGTAAAGGAGGTTTTTTTGTGCGAGGGGCTTGGACTTCCAGCAGGCATGTGTGAGCGTGTTTGATAGGAGTGAATGGAGACAAATGGTTTTTAATACTTGATGTGCTGTGGGAGTGTGAGCAAAGTAACATTTATGAAGGGGTTCAGGGAAACCAGCAGGCCGGACTTGAGTCCTGGAGATGGGAAGTACAGTGCCTGCACTCTGAAGGAGGGGTGTTAATGTTGCAGTTTAAAAACTGTAGTGTAAAACACCCTTCTGGCAAGACAGTGATGGAGTGAATGATGATGAAAGTTTTTCTTTCTCGGGCCACCCTGCCTTGGTGGGAATCGACCAGTGTGTTAAAAAACTAATAAATACAATACAACCCTCGACTTCAGTACCAGAACGTCTACCATCCACTTCTGCCGACAACCAACAACCATCCACCTCAGCCTAGTAGTGGCACACCATCCACATCCACTCTTTTCACAATTGTCCACGAACACCATTACCCACAGTTTAAGGTAAGAAATACTATTATTTCTATTGCATTTGTAGTTTTAAGCAGAAATATATCACGACAGTGCATTACAATTACATATTTACTTTTATTTTGTAAGATCTGGAGGTCTAAAAAAAAACAGTTGTTTGGCTTTTGGGGGGATCCCAGGAACGTAACCCTGTTTTTCCCATAAGTTCTTCAGTTTCTCAAACACAGTTTTGTTTAACACGGTGTTTTCAAGAACGTAACTACCGTGTTAATCGACGATCTAATGTATATATATATATATATATATATATATATATATATATATATATATATATATATATATATATATATATATATATATATATATATATATATATATATATATATATATATATATGTCGTGCCGAATAGGCAGAACTTGCGATCTTGGCTTAAATAGCAGCGTTCATCTTGCCATATAGGACAAGCGAAAATTTGTATACGCAATAATTTCGCCAAAATCATTCTGAACCTAACGAAAAAAAATGTTTTACTGTGTTTGTTTAGTATTAAATTATTGTAAACTAATCTAAAACATATTTAGTTGGATTAGGCTAAAATAAATTGTTCTTGTTATAATAAGGTTAGGTAAGTTTTCTAAGATTCTTTTGGAGCAAAATTAAAATTTTTTGCATTAACATTCATGAAAAAAATACATCTTTAAACGTATAAGAGAAAATTTTAGAAAGGACTTAATTTTAAATGAGTTCTTGCTAATTGACCAGTTTTACATATTCGGCACGACATATATATATATATATATATATATATATATATATATATATATATATATATATATATATATATATATATATATATATACGTGTGTGTGTATATGTGTGTGTGTGTGTGTGTGTGTGTGTGTGTGTGTGTGTGTGTGTGTCGTGCAGAATAAGTAAAATTTGCCATTTCGCTTTAAATAGCAATGCACTTCTTGCCGAATAGGGCCAGCGAAAAACTTGTGTATACAGTAATTTCGCAAAAATCATTCTGAATCTAACGAAAAAAGCAATTCATTGTGTTAGTTTATTACTAAATTATTGTACACATATATAAAATATATCTAGTTGGATAGGCGAAATTAAGTTGTGATTATAGTAAGATTAGGTAAGTTTCCTAAGGTTCGTTTGGTACAAAATCATTAATTTTTATATTAACATAAATGAAAAAAGTATCTCTAAATGAATAAGAGAAAATTTTAGAAAGGAGTTAATTTTAAATGAGTTCTTGCTAATTGATCAATTTTACCTATCCGGCACGACATTAATTTCCCTTAACCTCTTCTCGTAGGACATACCCTTTAGTTCCGCGACTAGTCATGTTTCAAACCTTTGTACTTTCTCTAATTTCTTGACGTATTTGACCAGATGTGGGTTTCATACTGATGCAGCGTACTTCACTATGGACTTATGTACACAGTGCACAGTGTCTTGAATGACTCCATACTCAGGTATCGATACGCTGTTCTTAGGTTTACCATGTACCTATATGCTGCAGCAGTTATTTGGTTGATGTGCGCCTCAGGAGATGTGCCCGGTATTATACCCCATGAGTCCTTTCCTTGAGGTACCAGGGTACAACATATGTGGTACCAGGGTACAACATATATTGTACCAGGGTACAACATATATTGTACCAGGGTACAACATACATTGTACCAGGGTACAACATATGTGGTACCAGGGTACAACATATATTGTACCAGGGTACAACATATATTGTACCAGGGTACAACATTAAGTCTGAAATCCATTTTCCCTAATAGTCAGATTTTACTTTACACTTTATCTACGTCTCTGCCTCTTCTTCCTCCCTCCTCCTCCTCTTCTGCTTCCACTGCCTCTTCTTCCTCTTTGTCTTCCCTTCCGTCTCCTTCCCCTCCTTGTTTTCCTATCTCTCCCCTCCCCCTTTTTGTCATCGTCCCTCACCTCCCCCTCTTTGTCTTCCTCTCTCTCCTCTTCCTCTTCTTTTTCATGACCAACTTTTGTTTACCCTCCTCTTCCTCCCCCTCCTCTTCCTTATCCTTCTGCGTCTTCTCTTTCTCTTCCCTCGCCTACTCCTTCTTTTCATTTTCTTCCTCCACCATTTCCTTTTTTCTGTTACTCCTCCTCCTCCTCTTCATCTTCCTCTTCCTCCCCTACCTCCTAATCCTCTTCTTCATAATCCTTCTCTTATTTCTTCTCTTCTTTCTCTTCCCCTCATCTCTCCTCTTCATTTAATCTTCCACCTGCTATTCCTTCTATGTCTCCTCTTCCATTCATTTCTCCTCTACGTCTTCTTCTTCTTCCTCCTCCTCCTCGTACTACTCTTCCTCTCTTCCTCCTACTCCTCTTTCTCTTTTATTTCCTCTACCATGGTTCCAGCTCCTGGTTCCTCTGCCGGGTTCAACTCTCTTCTTCCTAATTCCATTATCTCGCCTCATTTCCTAAATTGTGAGGCAGCAAGGCAGAGCTGTTCCTTATGTACCACCTACACTGTACCTGCTGCCACTGTACCTGCTGCCACTGTACCACCTACACTGTACCTGCTGCCACTGTACCTGCTGCCACTATACCACCTACACTGTACCTGCTGCCACTCTACGATCTACACTGTATATACTGCCACTGTACCATCTACACTGTACCTACTACCACTGTACCACATACGCTGCACATACAGCCACTGTACCACCTACACTGTACCTGCTGCCACTGTACCACCTACACTGTACCTGCTGCCACTGTACCACCTACACTGTACCTGCTGCCACTGTGTCGCCTACAGTGTACCTGCTGCTACTGTACCACCAACATTGTAAGTGCTGCCATTGTACCATCCACACTGTACCTGCTGCCACTGTACCACCTACACTGCACCTGCTGCCACTGTACCACCTATACTGTACCTACTGCCACTGTACCACATACGCTGTACCTACTACCACTGTACCACATACGCTGTACATACAGTAACTCTACCACCTACACTGTACCTGCTGCCACTGTATCACCTACACTGTACCTGCTGCCACTGTACCACCTACATTGTACCTGCTGCCATTGTCCCACCTACACTGTATCTGCTGTCACTGTACCACCTACACTGTACCTGCTGCCACTGTACCACCTACACTGTACCTGCTGCCACTGTACCACCTACATTGTACCTGCTGCCACTGTACCACCTACATTGTACCTGCTGCCATTGTACCATCCACACTGTACCTGCTGTCACTGTACCACCTACACTGTACCTGCTGCCACTGTACCACCTACACTGTACCTGCTGCCATTGTACCATCCACACTGTACCTGCTGCCACTGTACCACCTACACTGTACCTGCTGCCACTGTACCACCTACACTGTACCTGCTGCCAGTGTAGTGTACCACCTACACTGTACCTGCTGCCATTGTACCATCCACACTGTACCTACTGCAACTGTACGACATACACTGTACCTACTCCCACTGTACCACATACAATGTATATACTGCCACTGTACCATCTACACTGCCCCTGTTGTCACTGTACCTCCTACACTGTACCATCTACACTGTACCTGCTGCCACATTACCACCGACACTGTGCCTGCTGCTACAGTACCGTCTACACTGTACCTAATGCTATTGTACCACCTACACTGTACCTGCTGCCACTGTACCACCTACGCTGTTCCTAATGCTACTGTACCACCTACACTGTACCTGCTGCTACTGTACCACTTACACTGTACCTGTTGCCATTGTACCACCTACACTGTACCTGCTGCCACTGTACCACCTACACTGTACCTGCTGCCACTGTACCACCTACGCTGTACCTAATGCTACTGTACCACCTACACTGTACCTGCTGCTACTGTACCACTTACACTGTACCTGTTGCCATTGTACCACCTACATTGTACCTGCTGCCACAGTACCGCCTACACTGTACCTACTGCCACTGTACCACATACACTGTACCTACTGCCACAGTGCCACATACATTGTACATCCTGCCACTGTACCATCTACTCTGCACCTGCTGCCACTGTACCACCTACACTGTAGCGTGGTGTCACAGCGTCACGGTGATGTGGAGAAGAGCGCGGCGTAGCGTGATGTCACAGCGTGACGGTGATGTGAAGAGCGCGGCGTAGCGTGATGTCACAGCATCACGGTGATGTGGAGAAGAGCGCGGCGTAGCGTGATGTCACAGCATCACGGTGATGTGGAGAAGAGCGCGGCGTAGCGTGATGTCACAGCGTGACGGTGATGTGAAGAGCGCGGCGTAGCGTGATGTCACAGCATCACGGTGATGTGGAGATAACTTCAGGTTAAATTTACAGCTATACACTCGATGAAAGACTCCTTCATTGTCGTCTGTACTGACGATCTTGAAGCGTCTAAACTGATGGACGACATCGCTATGTAGACTCTCAGTGACCGACAGTTCACCGTCTCTCCTTCACCTTCCCAGCTGGCGAAACGTTCTGTTTTTATCAAACGTCTGGACATGATCATAACATCCCTATCGACTGTTGACCTGAAGACCTCAATCGAAGAACAAAACTCTTGCGCTTCGATTGACAACATCACCAAGGTCCCAAACGCATCTTCTATGATCAAAATCACCTTCTCCAACATCGATATGGCTGCCAGAGCACTGCTCGATGGCCTAGCCATTTCATACCACCACATTCATCCATGGCAAATAGAACCAGAACGTTTTGCTCACGTTTCTCTCTGCTGGAACTGCCGTTCATACCATCATTCAACGATCGAGTGCCCCATTAAAGACAAGAAATTCTGTTCCAGCTGTGGAAAAGAAGGACATGATTTCAAAGCCTGTTCCACCACCAATGTTTCTCCAACCTGCCTCAACTGCACTCAAATGCCCTTTATGAAACGAAGTGCTGACTAAGAAACTCAAAGAAGCTAAGAAGAGCAGCCCAAAATCGCCGATTTTTGCCGCCATAACAAAACTACAGTCTGATACCAAGAAAATTCTTCAAGCTACACAACAGCCATCTCTATCCAGCACCTCCCTCTCTCCACTTCTGGACGCAGCTCCCTCCAAGGTGCTGCATTGCATGTGTATGCGCACCTTGCGAATGCTGCCAGCCCAGACACATTCAACACCAACATTCAACAACAATATTCAAGCATAGCAACATGCCTGCCTTCGTTTTCCCTGACTTTACACCTTCAGCTGACATCCTCAGGATTCTTCCTAACGTCATTAACTTTACTACTCCTGCCGACCTGTCTCCTACTCCCTAAGCAACTGTTCCTGCACCTTCCACAACCTCCCACACCACCGCTCATGTCGCCTCGACCACTGCCTCTCAACTTGATGTTACACCTCCAGTACACCTCGCCACTGCACCTGTCGACCTACAATCACCTGCTGTCACCATGGTATACTCAGCTACTGAATACACGTTAGAAGATGAAGAAAATATTGACGAATCTAGCACACCAACATGGGAAATCCTTACTTTCTACACTGCTCCTTCAAACACTGACACCATGACCTGCACTGAACTCTACAAATGCCTCGGTGCAGGAACTGTCAAGTTTTCCTGCCAACAACCTCACCAATTCACACTCACCCAATTCTTCAAGCTTCTTCGACTCACCTTTGTAAACAAGACCAAATTTTACCATCTGTCTAGAAGCAACTAAAAGATATTTGAGAATGGATCTCCTACAAATCTGCCATCCTAATCGCGTCAGACAACAGCACCAGTATGCAGCCCTCTGATGTTCTTTCCTGCCTGCCCTGTCCCGCAACTAACATGCTGCCAGCTTGTTAAGTCTGCTGATATCCAACATCCACAAGACCAACACAACTGAGCCTGCTCTTCTTGTTTCTAATGCCTGTCCCACGATCGCGTAGTTCCTCTCCAACGCTATTCTTCTCCAGTCCCGTCTTCCCCGCTCACCCCATTTGGGACTTGCCTTTACTCTCTTGATCTTGATCTTGATCTTGAGAGCACGGGGTAGTGTGATGTTACAGGTCAAGGTGATGAGGAGAAGAGTACCGGGTAGCGTGATATAGCCAGATGGACTTAAGTACTTTGAACTATTTTGCCATAATTCTCAGGCCGTAGGCTGGTTTTGGCTTTATCTCTACAGTCACCTGGGCCCTGGTATGGACCTGGCCGTGTTGTTTGAGATGGTGCCGGTGTATTGGGGTGAGATTCTGAAATAATAGCACATTAAATATTCTATGAGCCACCTAGGAGTCGGGTTATGCCGGCCCGCTGCTGCATCAAGTAATCTTCACCTTTTTTCTCCTGTCCTAGCCTAATGAACTAGTCGCCGCTTACTAGTGTATTTTTAATGTAATGTGTTGAAGTCAGTGTTTTGTATAGTGTTAGAGAGAATATATATATTTCTCTAAAGAACCATAAATTAACCTTCCAGGATAAACCTAAGGTATAATAAGGGTAATGACCACTTGTTTAACGCATTTCATAACTTACAAATACGGCCCTACGGAGGTTTATTTGTTTGTATAATTTGTATGTAGCCCTAGAGAAAGTCTCACACTCCCCATCGCCAGGTTCAAACATAATTTCGTAGCAATCAGAAAGATTGTACCTGTTACCACTGTACCACCCACACTGTACTTGCTATCACAGTACAACCTACACTGAACCAGCTGCCGCTGTATCACGTACACTATGCCTGCTGCCACTGTACCACCTACAATGCATCACATACACTGTATTTTCCACCACACTACTACTGTATCTGCCACCACACTACCACTGCATCTGCCACCAGACTATCACTGTATCTGCCACCACGCTACCACGGTACCTCCCACACTGTATTTGCCACCACACTGTCATTGTACCTGCCATCACACCGCCACTACACCTGCCATTACGGCACCACTGAGCTTGCTTTCACAACACAACTGAACCTGCCACTATAACGATACTGAACCTGCCACTACAACAATACTGAACCTGCCACCACAACACTACTGAACCTGCCACCACAACACTATTGAATCTCCCACCACAACACTACTGAACCTGCCACTACAACACTACTGAACCTGCCACCACAACACTACTGAACCTGCCACTACAACAGTACTGAACCTGCCACTACAACACTACTGAACCTGCCACCACAACATTACTGAACCTGCCACTACAACACTACTCAACCTGCCACTACAACACTACTAAACCTGCCACTACAACACTACTGAACCTGCCACTACAACACTACTGAACCTGCCACTACAACACTACTGAACCTGCCACTACAACACTACTGAACCTGCCACTACAACACTACTGAACCTGCCACTACAACACTACTCAATCTGCCACTACAACACTACTGAACCTGCAACTACAACACTACTGAACCTCCCACTACAACTCTACTGAACCTGCCACCACAACACTACTGAACCTGCCACCACAGCACTACTGAACCTGCCACCACAACACTACTGAACCTGCCATCACAACACTACTGAACCTGCCACTACAACATTACTGAACCTGCACCACAACACTACTGAACCTGTCACTACAACACTACTGAACCTGCCACCACAACACTACTGAACCTGCCACTACAGCACTACTGAACCTGCCACCACAACACTACTGAACCTGCCACCACAACACAGCTGAACTTGCCACCACAACACTACTGAACCTGCCACCACAACACTACTGAACCTGCCACCACAACACTACTGAACCTGCCACCACAACACTACTGAACCTGCCACTACAACACTACTGAACCTGCCACTACAACACTACTGAACCTGCCACCACAACACTACTGAACCTGCCACCACAACTCCACTGAACCTGCCACCACAACACTACTGAACCTGCCACCACAACACTACTGAACCTGCCACTACAACACTACTGAACCTGCCACTACAACACTACTGAACCTGCCACCACAACACTACTGAACCTGCCACCACAACTCTACTGAACCTGCCACCACAACTCTACTGAACCTGCCACCACAACACTTAAGATTAAGATAATTAAGATTCCTTTATTCATGCGATAATTTCTATGCCACTTCTGATTATCGTCTATTTGCTAAAGAAACTTCTGGCCGACCTTAGGATATTAGTCTCTTTGGTCTCTTTGAAAGATATAAATTAGATTTAGGCTCTGTATATCCTAATTATATGAAATTTGTAAGCCAGTTTCCATATGATGACACATGAATGCCTCTTCTGATTCGCTTCAGATCTTTAATGCAATACAAACTTATGCCACACTATGTACTATTCTAGATGAGTGCATTGAGACACTGGCATACTCCTTTTTGGGTCGCCGAGTGGCAGTAATATTTATGGTTATTTAGATGATGGTATAAACCTTGGTAATAAATACCGACAAGTTGGTTTAGAAAGACACGTAAGCAAACACTATAACATATTTATTAGAAAACGTTTCGGTCCTGGGACCTTGATCACTTCTAACATACAGAGGTAGAAAGACATTATATATAGGCGGAGAGTGAGGTGTGACGCACGTGACCTGAGGAATGTCATAAGAACATAAGAATGTAGGACCACTGTAGAATTCCTACTGGCCCATGCAAGGCAGGTCCTTATCAAAACAACCTCTACCTATGATGAGGACGGGTAGACGATGAAATCATGTGACTCCTGTGTTGTTGGGTTGGTGCTGCTTAAGTATCATGTATGCCAATGTTTTTGAAATTTTGTAGTTTCCAGTGTTGCGTTCTATAGTGTCGGTGACGGCGATTAGTGAGGCTTCTAGGCACCGTCGGCGTCTGAGGTCTGGTTCGGTGAGAACGAGTTGTGCCTCATTCCAGTTCATCAAATGCCCCGTGGAGTCTCTGTGGAGGACACATGCGTACCTTACATCGTCTCTGTTAGAGGCATTTCGATGCTCATTCAGGCGGACTGCAAGATCTCTGCCTGTCTCGCCTACATATTTCTTGGGACAGTACCCACAGGGGATAGTGTAGACGCCTGCTGTAGAAGTTAGAGGTGTGGGGCTGCGTTTCGTAGTGAGGTCTTTGATAGATGATGTGTTTATGGTGGAAACGTTGATGTTACTCATAGCAAGTGCCCGGCGAGTATTCGTGGCAACATCGCCACATGGGAGTACTATGAACTGTTTAGGGGGCTGTTCCATGGGCGGTTTGTTGAGGATAGCTTGTGCCTTGAGTCTGCAATCTCGGATGAAGAAAGATGGGAACTGAAGACGTGTAAAGGCTTGTGTTATGTAAGTGCATTCTTCTTCTACAAAACAAGGGCTGGAGATGCGAAGAGCTCTCAAGAAGAAGCCAATGAGGACTCCTCTCTTAGTGCGGGTGTCTTGGTGTGAATAAAAGTGTATAAGATCGTCCTTGTTGGTAGGTTTTCTATACACTTTGAAGAGAAGTTTGTCACTGTCGGGAGATCTGCACAGTAGAACGTCGAGGAAAGGAAGTTTGCCATCATTTTCGAGTTCAAGTGTAAACTTTATTGATGGTTCAACTGCATTGATCTTGTTGAGAAGGGCCTGGATATTGAGACGTCTCGGATAGAAAACCAATATATCATCAACGTATCTTAGCCAGGTAACGGTGTTGGGAATGAGGGTGCTGAATTTCTCTGTCTCCAGGTTTTCCATAAAGAGGTTGGCAAGCACAGCACTGAGCGGGCTGCCAATTTCCATCCCAAAGCATTGTTTGTAACAGTTGTCCTGATACTTGAAGAAGTTGAAATTAACACAAAGTTCCACTAGATTGATGAAATCTAGAAGAGGTAAAGGGAGGTCGTGGTTTTCAGTGAGCTTCTGTCTCAGAATGTTGATTGCAGCGTCAGTAAGAACGTTGGTAAAGAGGGCTGTGACATCGAAGGAAGCCATGCTTTTGTTTTTGACATTCAGGTTGGAAATTCGGGAGAGAAGGTCACCTGAGTGTTTGAGGTGGGCTTGACTGATGGTGCCCAGAAGCGCTGAAAGGTATTTGGCAAGGTGGCCGGCTAGTCTGTGTGGTGCACTCCCTATGCCCTAAGTGATAGGCTGTAGTGGGATGCCAGGTTTGTGTGTCTTAGGAAGGCCATACAGGCGTGCTGGTTTCGGTTGACCTGGTAAAAGTTTAAGTAGTTTCTTGCCTTGTTCTGATTTTCGTAAGATGCTACGAGCCTTTTGAAGGAAAGTCTGGGTACTTTGAAGTAGCACTGATTCCGATACAGGCTGGTATGTGTTGGCATCGTTGAGAAGATTTAAGACTTTATTGTTGTAGTCGACAGTGTTGAGTAACACCACACCACCTCCTTTGTCAGCGGTTGTAATGACGATATCATCGTTGTTGGCCAAGTTCCTGAGTGCTTGGATGTATCTTCTGGGAATGACCGGTCTTGAAGGCTCAGTAGCTGCAGCAGTGATAATTCCTTGAACAAAGCCGTTTTGAAACTCGGAGTCTCCAAAAGGTTGGTTCTTGGTTACCATATCCACCAGATTATGTTTCTTGTTGATGCCAGTAGTAAACTTGAGCCCTAAGCTGAGGGCTTCTGTCTCGGTGACGGTTAGTGTATAGGAAGATAAGTTATTTATGATTTCTGGTTAGATGATAAAAGCTACGGTTTTGGCTCAATGGGTGTTTTAGAGGAACGATTTTTTTCCAATTAATCCAGCCAATGTGTTAACCAAAAGAACTTATGTGTGAAAAAAAATATCTTTTGACGCGTGTACAAGAGCCAAAGACGGATTGAAAAAAAATGTATTTGGTTGAGATTAATACATGGGAATTTGCTAAATGCTGTTATTATTATAATCAAAAAGAAGCGCTAAGCTACAAGGGCTATACAGCGCTGCAGGGCAGGAAGGAAGCGAGGGTATCAGGTGGTAAAAGGAAGATGGATGAGTAATAGGTTACGGAGAACAGCGGGGCAGTGGATGGTGAAAGGGTAGAGGGTAGAGGGCAGCAAGAGACTGAGCTAGAAAGGGCTGAGGGGAGTGCGAAAGGTATCATCATCAGAGTTTGTGGAGTAAATCAGTCGTTGTCAAGAAGTCAATGAGAGAGTCAGGATTAAAGGAGGGTCCATCAGCAAGAAGGGAAGGTAAAGAGAGAGTAGTAGAGCGGAGACGACGACGGAGGTAAATTCTGCGTGCTCGTTGATAGAGAGGGCAGTCTAACAAAATGTGGCTAATCGATACTGGAACTTGACACTGCTCACAGAGAGGAACAGGGTGCCTCTCCATGAGATACCCATGAGTAAGACGAGTATGGCCAATGTGAAGGAGGGAGAGAGTAGTCTCCCAACCTCGGCACTGATGACAAGAAGACGGCCAGTAACCTATACTCGGTTTAATAGAATGAAGTTTGTTACCGAGTAGAGTTGACCAACGTTGTTGCCAACGGGTGTGAAGGTGAGTAGCTATTACTGCAAAATAGTCCGCAAATGGAACACCTCTATATGAAATTGGTATGTCATGTACTGCTGACCGCGCAGCAGTGTCTGCCTGTTCATTGTCCTGTACGTCAACATGACCAGGGACCCAACAAAAAACAATATCCTTATGCTTGGTAGAGATACGGCATAGCCTAAATATAAAAATCATTCACAAGATGGAAAAAGAATTCTCAACACATCAGCATTTGACTGTAGATGAAATCCTAATAGACACGTTCTTAGACACAACCCTTATTTTTAAGTGCTTAAAAACATTTGGCAATATAGTGACGTTCTTATTATTTTACTAGTTTCAACATATTCTTCAAGAAATGTATTACTTTCGGGTCAGTCTTATTAAATATTTTTTTTAACAAAGTCAATGCTCCACAAACATCGTCAAATATTTTATTTCCTCATCTTGAAACTCGTGACGTCACATCCTCAATATCCTCATAAACATTGACAGAAAAACTTGCTTCTTCAAAAGGTTTGAGAAGAAATGTATTTATTGTACACGTTGATAGAAAATTAAAATTTTCTGCAATTCCTTTGGCCTGCAAGGGTCTTGCAAGCTTTGCAATGTTGATATAATCAGTGCTTCATGGTTCCACAATTTTCGTATCATGCCTTTATATGTGGTTAAAAATGCCTGTTGCAAAGGTGAAATGATTCTCCAGTACTGTTACCCGAGTGTTGCACATGAGTATGACTCCATTAATAAACTTGTTGGCATTGTTAACGCTTAATCTTGCGATGTTTACCTGACCCATTTTTATGTCTACTCTGTGCAGTTAAGTTTTCCATATATATTGTGTTACAGTATTTCCACTTCCCGGCTTGTTGATGTTACAAATTTATACAGTAGCAATTGAACTTAATAAATCTTCAATATAAATTTCGTTAGACAGTTGTAATCCAGGAATTACAAATAACATTTCTACCTGGAGATTACCTGGAGAGAGTTCCGGGGGTCAACGTCCCCGTCTGTGACCAGGCTTCCTTAGGTCAGTGTCCCAGGATGCGACCCACACCAGTCGACTAACACCCAGGTACCCATTTTACTGATGGGGAACATAGACAACAGGTGGAAAGAAACACGTCCAATGTTTCTACTCTAGCTGGGAATCGAACCCGGGCCTTCACCGTGTGAAGCGAGAGCGTTAACCACCAGGCCACCAGCAGGATGTTTACTTATCTGTGTTTCACTGTGCTTTGTTTTCTAATAAGCTGACCTTAAGAGGTCCTGTGTCTCCTAGGTTATTACTTACCCGACAACAGTCGCAGTTAAATGCTCTCATCCTATGATTTCAATATTTTTTTTTGTATTTTTAGCTTGGAATAATTTTTTTAACCAATTTTTTTTATTTTCGTAATGCACTAATATTTATCTGGTCACACAAAAAACATTAGGGTATCTGCCAGTGTAATTAATGAGGCACCAGCGACCGCTACAAACCAGAAACAAAATAATTGCCACATAAATTGAATTTGCTCAACCATTAGAATAGCCATGGAAAAATAAAAAATATTGATCAGCTAGACAGTGGCGCTACTGAGGCTGTTGCTGGATGCTGAGGTGTTGGCCTCGCTAAGCCTGCAGTGAAGGATGACGAAGTTAATCCTATGTATCAGAAATATTTTCTACAGTGATCGGTAAAGACAGTGAATTTGTAGTCTCCTGAATAGCACTGAATTAGTGGTAATGTGACTCTTGTGTTCAAGTGGATAATCGGAATAATTAAAAGGGATGTGGGAGAAATTATAAGGGTGGATTTTTATAAGCACAGTCTTGAATTAGTCTTTCATCCGCATAACTGGGGAGACGTCTAGCACATCTGAAACAGATTATACTTTATGATATTGATGTACTCGAAGACATGTGTGACTTCGGTGATAATGGGTCACAACACTGTCCCTCCGTCTCAGCTCCCCAACTCGCTCTTCGGGACCATAGATTAGGAACATATGGTTCCTGAATACTAGGAAAATTTTAAGCCAGTAACACTGGCGAGTTAGGTTGTGGACCACATAATAAACCATACCCCCGGCCGGGATTGAACCCGCGGTCATAGAGTCTCAAAACTCCAGTCCGTCGTGTTAGCCACTAGACCAGCTAGCCACAATAAGATTCGTCCAACTAGGTATATTTCTACACCATAGGAAGGTTAGCACAGGCACCTCTGTGACCACAAATGCAAGTTTTTACAGACGAATCTCCAGCTAGCGTGGCCGTGACGAACTCTAGCTCAAGTCCCTTCACTGCCGTCAACATGACTTAAGAAATCGTCATGACACAATTGCAAACAAACCATACCCCCGGCCGGGATTGAACCCGCGGTCATAGAGTCTCAAAACTCCAGCCCGTCGCGTTAGCCACTAGACCAGCTAGCCACAATAAGATTTATCCAACTAGGTATATTTCTACACCATAGGAAGGTTAGCACAGGTACCTCTGTGACCACAAATGCAAGTTTTTACAGACGAATCTCCATTGTGTAGAAATATACCTAGTTGGACGAATCTTATTGTGGCTAGCTGGTCTAGTGGCTAACGCGACGGGCTGGAGTTTTGAGACTCTATGACCGCGGGTTCAATCCCGGCCGGGGGTATGGTTTATTTGCAATCGTGTCATTACGATTTCTTAAGCCACATAATAATTTTAAAACTATATGACTTAAGTAATTTCCTGTGCGTTAATAATAATAAACTAATTATTAGTTCAATTTCATTCTAATTATGGTGATATTTCCTAACGCCCCCTATAGACAGGCAACTAATATTGACCAGAAACTAGCTACCTTACCTGTTGTGAGTTTTAATTAACACTGGGAGGTGAACATAAATTATCGTAGTACACACAGTGGCAAGCGTTGTCACGTCCAGTATCATCTTCATTATTAATTTTATCATAACCTTTTCACAGTATATCTGAACCCTTCCAGATACGTATCACCTTGTATTCACTTATTTCATGGTCCTCAATTTTTTCCGATATTCTATCGGCCTCGCTGACCGACGATTAAATTCTGCAACCCTCCTTAGTTAATGTTTACATTCCTCCATTTTCTATGTTTCTCTCTAAAAGATTATATTAAACACATATATTTAATTACATTCACGGACATTTCCAGGTGTGCAGTACATTTTCCTTATCAGAATATTAATTTCCTCTAAATTCATCGACACCACGCCTAACCCTTCTAGGGTAGGGTAGGTGCCTGAGCCCGAGCCTTTAGCTCATAAGACTGTCATTCCCATTTGCCCCCTTGGGGCGGGGATGGCAGACCAGAGAGGCCTAGCTTGTGGCTAGGCCTGGGGACAATTGGTCCCAAAGATGAGGAGGTACTTGTGCCTCCTCCCATGGGAGACTTAGGTCTCAGACACTCCCTAAAGAGGGAGCCAAGGCCGGGCCACCACTTGGAAAAGGCCCGGGCCGGGAGAATACCGGCTAATATTTAACTAACTAACCTCTAAATTACACTGATTACATTTTAATTAGCGGATTACAATAACTTAGGAAATTGTAGGAAGTGTAAGTTGTCACATGACTTAACACATTTCAAAAGTCGCATTACGATACACATCTACACTCTTACATAAACCTGACTTTCCTATCAACACAAATTACAGGAAAATTATCAATAAATTTCCACATGTTTTAATAACGTGTTGATAAGAGGCAATCAAGGTCAGACTCACAGCAATAGATTCAAGTTGGAATAATGACTAAGAAAGGCACAGGAAAAGAAAGAAATTTATAGCCGTATCTCATGAATCAATATAAAAAGCTGAACTAGACTGAAATTAAATTTACAAACTTTTCAAAATCAAATGTGAAAGTTTTTTTCCCAAGAATATAGACCAGATATTAGAGAAAAGTTACATCCGCCTAAAACTTACTTTGGAAAAATAAAAATGACCAATATATATCAATTATTTTCTTTTGTTTTTCATTTAAGGCAAACGATGTCCTAGTAATTAATCATTATAGTGGACTTAACGATAACAAATCATGTACTATCAGTCACTTGGGATATAGTAATCAAACACAAAATAGTCGCCAGGCAATGAGGAAATTCTTTTCAAGGGTTCTTATTGAGTGCAAGATGGTAATTTATGAACCATTATCTAACGTTTTCTTAATTAATCTTTTTCAACAAGTGTAGTTTATGAGATGTGGAAAGTTGCTATTTCCCATTTTTAAAGCAGGAGATAAGTGAGTCACGTCCAATTACCTCCCAGTAAGCTTGACCTCAATTATAAGGTAATTATTAATCTCTTTTAGCAGATTTAATAAGGAATCACCATTATTTGCATAATTTGGTCTTGTGGTTAACGCTCTCGCTTTACACGGCGAGGGCCTGGGTTCGATTCCCAGCCAGAGTAGAAACATTGGACGTGTTTCTTTCCACCGGTTGTCTATGTTCATCTATCAGTAAAATGGGTACCTGGGTGTTAGTCGACTGGTGTGGGTCGCATCCTGGGACACTGACCTAATCTGCCCGATATGCGGAGCATAACAAGGGACTTTCTATATAGTAGTATGTCATTGTTATCAGCTAGGACTGTATACCCTGTACATGTACTTGTAGTAAAATAAAGATATTATTATATTATTATTACTGACTTCACCATAGCGTTTAACCCAAGGGATAACAGAGAGATATGTACGAGTACAATCGTTGTGTTAAACGGCAGCCACAGAATCAAAGTAGATCCCACTCTATGATGCTCGCTACCAGACACGGAAGAGTGATGCTAGACCAGCCAATTGAATCAGCAGATTGCAGACTACCGGGAAGTAATCAGTTAGGCCACGACATGCAATGCCCATCTTGAGGGAGCCGAATCCTACCCATAGGGGCCATAGCAACAAAGATCGTAATGCCTCCACCAAACGGAAAGGGAAGAAATCCTCTGAGCAGTCCTATAGTGGAAAGCAGGAGTCTTCTAGTATTGCTCGGTTTATTGCTTTTCACTTCACAAAAAAAGACAAAAAACAACACTGTTCAGGAGCAGTCAATTGATGAATGAGTTAGGTAGATTCTAGTTGTATTGTACCTGGAGATTATGTGTGTACTGATAGGCAATTTGCCAACGAAGACGTTATTCCTCCAACCATTCTTCGTCCAGGATTTTTTTACTATCGACAATAATCCAACCTTAAATACCTTCAACGGAGCTGCCTGAACGTGGAGCAGAAGATGAGAATGCCGATGGACAGTACCAGCAATTTGGAACCTTTCTGATTTGGAGGGGGAAGGGGTCGAGGTTTTTCATCGATTGCACTCAGGGGATCTCTGCATCAGTCTTGGTGACGTGCAGACACCTGGGCATCGAGGTGCGGGAAATGTGACGCTGACTGTGTAACCAGAAAGAAAGTGACACACGGATTGTTCCCCATCATCATTCATGCACTGAATTGCGAAGCTTCATGTGTACTGATGAAGACAGCCGACTACAGTGTAATCTTCACTGTCGTGCATCACTATTCACTGTTTGATTCGATCAATGATGAATGCAACATCATGGACAAGTGTGGGATTTTTTAAAACACAAATAATCATCATCAGATAACTGACAGATGCTCTCTGAGCTGAGTGAACTGCAGCACATCCTTTCTATGTAGCTCTCACTAGATGATAATTCACGCCCGCTGTTAAAGGATGCTCAAAAGGAAAGTGGCTCAAACATCGAAAAATATGTATAACAAATATCATAGATTCCGTAGTCGATCAGTGAATCATCCATTCGAACAACTTGAATTTAACAGCTGTTGACTCAAAACTCTGGAATTTAACTTCATTCGTTCCTATGATGGAGTGAAATGTCAGTCAACGAAATAAGGAGGATTTTTGTTTTATAAGCAGCAAAACGCAGATTGTTATTCACCATCTTGGATTGAGCTGTACCAGCATTGTCAACGAGGGTTGTGCAAGCGAATGGGCATCTGCTACTGAACCAGCGAGTCCTCATGGCTGGAGGAGAGAAGCAGGTAAGCTCCTTCCAGAATGGTTCCTCAATTCCTGTAGTAACAAGTGTCCATTCGTCCCTCTACCTCCGGGGAGAGAGGACCCACGCCTAGCAGCTACACCTGCTCTCTGGTGGTGACCTTTTGCAACTGGAAGACAAGATGGCGGTTCGAGTGGGCCAGAGGATCAACACTGTTTGTATCGAGCTGGTACGTGGCGCTCTCAGCGGCGAAACAATGAATACCTGGGTGAAGGTGAGAAACGTCCCTTTCGAGGCGACTGCGTATGGTATACAAGAGGTTATCAACAGTTATGGTAAAGTCCATTCAGCTACTATGGGAGTATGGAAAGATGGGCCATACAAGGGACTACCGGAGGGTTCTTATACCCTCAAAATGACTTTGGATAGGCCTATACCTTCATACGTCACACTAGTTGGCTACAGGACGCAGGTCTTTGTGCACTATGCCGGCCAGAGAAGGACCTGTCGCTTATGTAGCTCCTACGATCATATGGCAGCGCAGTGTCCTAGGAGACAGCCTACCAGGGCACCTGGCATGTCGGCTGTGCAGCAGCGCCCTTGCGAGTTGATGCCTGAGTTGGGAGAGGAGGAAGCAAGGATGATTGGTCGTTGGAGTAATGAGGTTGATCGAGAAGAAAGGGCGGCCGGTACGTGTGTCACACTCCCGGTAAGCTCGGGGGAGCCGACGAGACCGTCGGGGGCTCCACCGAGAAGGAACGATGTGCCTCAGGACGACTTACTGGAGGACGTGTTGAGAGGTTTTTTGGACGGATTGGGGACCTGTGCCTTAAGTGTTGCCGAGGCCGTTGTGAGGGAGGAACAGCAGTCTGTGGTAGAAACATTGTGTGGAACTCGCTTAGAGCAAGTGGTGCAGGTGAAGGTCCATCAGGAGAATGTGTGAGACGAGGACATGTGTGTGGGTGGTGGCTCTAGGAAAAGGCCGGCTGGCACGGCAGAGGCCGAGGAGGTACTCACCGGGGCAGAGGCCGGGCAAAAAAGCTTGGGCAACGGAGGAGTTGTTGGACCGAAAGGATCCAGTGAAGACTGAGTTATGCAGTGGAAGGGTAAAGGGTGTGGAGGGAGTCCAGGGAAAGTCTTGTGTGGCGTCGGGTCGACGAACTGGTAAATGTGTGGTAGGCAAGCCACAGCGGCATTCAGGTGTGTCACCCTGAATGTGAATGGTCTCAAGTCTGAGATCAAAACTGTGTGGTTGGTATGGTTTTTACGTAGATTTCAGGTGGACATGTGTTTCTTGCAGGAACACAATCATAAGATTGGTAGTGAGTTGTTGTTGAATGGGTATAAGTTGTACATTAGTTGTTCTCGGCAGTTAAATGGGGGGGTGGCAATAGCAATAAAGGAGACCAGCCCCTTGCGTGTCATGGGTTGGGAGGAGGCAGGGGGGAGGGTTGTGCGGGTAGATGGTGTATGGGATGATAGAAGGGCATGTTTCATAGGAGTGTATGTGCCGGCGTCGAGCAATACACAGGTAAAGGCAGATTTTGTGAGGGAAGAATTATTGTATCATCTGCGAGGATTGCCTGCCATCACGATTATTGGTGGGGATTGGAATTGTGTAATATGGGGCCAGGATGTTGAACTGAGGGGGGCGGGTTGTGTTTTAAGTGTTCTGAGGGATGTGTTGAGGGACGTGGGTGTCGTAGATGTTGCAGGGGGGGGGGAGATTATATAGTGGAGTACACGTTCGTTGGTAGAGGGTATGCTGCAAAACTAGACAGAATTTATGTCATGCAGGGATTGCAGGTAGGGAGGGTGCAGACATTTGACCTAGGTTTCTCGGATCATAGGGCGGTGATAGTAGATCTGTCGTTCGTTGGTAGAGGGTATGCTGCAAAACTAGACAGAATTTATGCCATGCAGGGATTGGAGGTAGGGAGGGTGCAGACATTTGACGTAGGTTTCTCGGATCATAGGGCGGTGATAGTAGATCTGTCGTGGGAGGGTGCCGTGCGTATTTACCCCGGCTATTGGAAGTTGAATGTGCGGCTGCTCAGGGGGAAGGGTGGGGGAACGGGTTTTCAGGAGTGGTGGAATGGGTTTTGGGGTGCTAGGGATCGGGCTATGGAGCTTATAGACTGGTAGGAGTTGCGGGCGAAACCTGGGATTGCGGATTTTTATAGGGTCAAGGGACGTGAGGAAGCAAGATGGAGATATGGATTGCAGAATTATTTGGAGGGACAGTTGCAAGCATGTTACGGGAGGGGGGGGAGATATTGCGCTGCTTCGAGGTAGGATTGAGGAGATTCATAACGAACTTTTTGATGCGGTATGTTTTTGTTCAGGGTTGGATGATGTGTTGTGGGGAGATAAACCGACTGGGTATATTTTGCATAAGTTTAGGGAACGTAGGAGAGTGACCATGTTATTGCAGTTAGTGACTAGTGAAGGGGGTGGGGGATTACCCGGAAGGTGCGGTCCTCGTCTTCACTGAGAGTATGAGCATTTATGCCGATGAATGGTTTAGGGGAAAATGGAGAGAGTATGTGGAGGGGCACCTGGCAGGAGTCTTTCGGTAAGGGGGGTTCATAATGCTATAGAAGAACAGGATAGGGTGGGGTTGGAGGCTGATATTAGTGAGGCTGAGGTGGTGGATGCGGTCTTTGGCATGAGCATGAGTAAAGTGCCAGGGATTGTCAGTTTGCCTATTGATTTTTATAGGTCTCATTGGGGGCAGATGAGGCATTGTTTTGTTGGGGTTTTGAACAACATGCTAGATGGGCAGAGAATGGGTGAATCACAATGTACGGGCATAGTAGTGTTAGTACCGAAAAAGGATGGGGCGCAGGCGCTGAGTGCTTTCCGGGCAATTTCCTTAATGTGCGCGGACTATAAGGTGTTTGCAAAGATTCTAGGAATTAGAATGAAGGCGGTTCTGGGATCGCTTTTACACTGCGGTCAGTTCGGAATTCCAGGGAGGAGTATGCGGGAAGGACACGGGCGCATAAGGGATTTCTTAGAGGGTTGTGGAGGGGGGAGGTTCTAGGGGTGGATTAAGAGAATGCGTATGATTGTGTGGACAGGGTGTTTTTGCATGAGAGCTTGAGTAGTTTGGGCTTTGGAGCCAGGGTGGTAGGGTGAGTGGATGCATTTTATGCGGGGGCGATTATGAGGGTGCAGGTGAACAGTCGGTTGGGTTTGTAGATGAATGGTTCACAGAACCGACATGTTGATAAATTAGACACATGTGCAACTCTTGGGTATCCTTATTGAAGAAACGTTTCGCCACACAGTGGCTTCATCAGTCCATACAAAGGAGAATCAATTGATTCTCCTTTGTATGGACTGATGAAGCCACTGTGTGGCGAAACGTTTCTTCAATAAGGATACCCAAGAGTTGCACATGTGTCTAATTTATCAACATGTCGGTTCTCTGAACCATTCATCTACAAACCTGTCAGACACTGCAACTTCTTGGGATCTTAATACTTGGGAATTCTTCGCTTGCCTAATTCTTGGGCACGACCTACTTCCACATTGAACAAATGTGACACCACCTATGACTGCTGCACCTCTCCTACCAACGGTTTATAAGCTCCTTCTCCGCACGTATGCCGTATTCTATTCAAGATTGATAGACTGACCATATCGAGTCAAGGTTGAGGGACTGATTACCTCATTCTTCTCCTGTTTTTCATGATTCTCCTTTGTATGGACTGATGAAGCCACTGTATGGCGAAACGTTTCTTCAATAAGGATACCCAAGAGTTGCACATGTGTCTAATTTATCAGTCGGTTGGGTTGTAAGATTCGTATGGAGAGGGGTTTGCGGCAGGGTTGCCCGCTTTCACAGCTGTTATTTGCTTGTGTACAGAATCCATTTTATGAGCTTGTAGACCGAGAGTTGTGTGGGGAGGGGGCTGAGGGGTATGAAGGGGGAGTTGTGGGTTGCGTTGATGATACGACGATCTTACTTAGTGGAAAGAAGGATTTTTCAAGGGTGGGTAGAGTCATTGAGAAGTTTGGGACCGTAACGGGAATGAGGGTAAACAAAAGCAAGTCGATGTTGTTAGAGGTGGGCACTTGGGTTGGCGGGAGATTGGGTCAGGGGTTTGGATGGAATGTCGTGGAACGGACCAAGATTTGTGGGATTGGGTACACAGCGGATAGGCAGGAAAGTAGAAAGGTTAATTCGGAGGCGGTTAGGGACAGGGCGGTGGGTAGGCTACGTGGCCTGCGGGCCAGGGATGTTACGTTGCACCGAAGGGCAATGGTTGTGAATTCGTTGGTATACAGTAAGGTTTGGGGGGCGGCTGCAGTATATTCCTTGAGAAATTGTGATGTAATAGACATCCAGAGGAGGGCTTTAAGGTATATATGGGGTTATGGGAGGGCGTGGTTGGGACGTGACGTAGTAATGACTGGGGTGCGTCAGGGAGGATTGGGCTTGTTGGCATTAGGGCCCAGGGTGATGGCAATATATGTCAAGATGCAATACCTCAGAGGGGGAGGGTCAGGGGTCGGCGTGTAGGGGAGGTGATGAGGGACGTTCGTTGTTGGTGGAGCGGGAGGGACCTGGAGGTGTGTGAGGATATGTTGCCGTATATATTAAGGGTTCGAGATGTGCATCGTTTGCGAATAGGGAGGCTGATGGGAGTTGAGTATCGTCGAGAGACGCTGCAAGGGGTAGCTGTCTTCCCCACATATGAATGGAAGGTAATATGGGAGGAATTTCGAAAGCTAAGAATTCCTACAAGGATGAGAGAAGTAGTGTACAGATTCCTAATGGGAACATTGGCGTCAAAAGAGGTGTTGAGGCAGATGGGATATGTGAGTGATGCGTCATGTGCATTGTGGTGACGTGGAAAATGCCTTCCATGTGGTGTATTTTTGAGGGTTTTTTTGGGTTACTGAGAGGGAGGGTGGGGGTCCTCAGGGCTTTACTTATGGGCGTGGGAGGAGTGTCTCATGACGTAGCGAGGGCGTTAAGGTATATAATGGCTGATTTTTTGTATGTTTCTTGGGGAATGAGGGAGGTGGGCGGTATTGTCAGAATCAAGGCTTTAGCGGCGAGTTTTTATAGGTCGGTGGGTAGGAACAGGAGCTTATATGGGGGTCAGTGGGCTACTCTTTTTTCCGGAGAGTTATCGGGGTCTGACGGTGGCACGACTGCTAAGGTTGGTGCCGGGGAAGGACGGCAAGGGGTTGGCTCCCGGAGGTGAGTGATGAGTACTTGGGGATGAATGTAGTAAGGAAGTGCGGTGATGGTGGCTGCTCCAGTCGTGTATGTGAGAACTTTTGTTTTGGTGTTCTTTGTGTGAGGTTGGAATGCGTCAGAAGAGTGTGCATCATGTTCCAGGATGAGGAAGATGCCGGATGTTCTCGAGAATAGTATACTGGCGGAAGAGATGGATGTTTGTATTCCTTCATAGTTCACAGGTGGTTTAAGTTTTTGCCTGTTTTAGTTTTGCCTTGTCTGGTAATTGATACATGTCTTAACGGGCATTCATTCATAGAGTGGGAAGTGCGCCTCTAGTTTTTTCGCTATTCATGTTTGGTTCAAGAATGTATGTGCTTATAGTCTGGTGGTACTGTACGTGGTTTGGGATATGGGTGGAGAAGATTATATAGAAGTTGTATCCTCAGGCACAGGAACCCAAGGTATTGCTCCTGTCGATCTACAGGGCCTTTCCAGAGAGACTGGTTCAGGGTTCCGGCAGTGGTCAATCGATTTTCTCATTTACTGTACCATGTTTTAACATGATGTAATGCTCTGTTTGTATGAGAGCCTTTGTGTGTGTGTGTGTGTGTGTGTGTGTGTGTATGTGTGTGTGTGTGTGTGTGTGTGTGTGTGTGGTGTGTCCTATTATTGAAATGGGGTTTCTGTGAGCGAGGGGGAGGTTTCTTTAGTATGTTTTTCTCGCTTCTGAAGGTTCTGCCAAGGTGTCCTCTTCGATACTTTTCACAGAGGGACCAAATGGAAGATATTTTGGAAATAATGTGCACAGATTTTTTTGTGTTGTAAAAGAAGAGAGGTTTTTGTTTCGTTGCCCCAGAGACTAATATATGGTTCTTATTCTACTTTACTACTGTAGTAAAGGCGAGTAGCCTGCGTGCACCAGGCTCATGTACTCTATATATTATGTCAACTTTGTCAGTGTTAGAATGTTCTGTGTAATAGGAGACTGCATTGTACGTTGTCCTATTAAGTGCACCTTCCTGATTGGAAGTTAATGAGGTAGGAACGTGTATATACATACGGATTAAGGGGATATTTTTCAAACAGTTCATACTGTGTACCTTGTGTATGATGGGAGGAGGCATATATCATAGAAACAAAAGTTTATTATAATTTACCATTTATTCTAGTGTATGCAATGCAACATAAGATGTGTTTTTTAGGTTATATGGGGTGTGGGGAGTACTATTAAGTCTCCTCGTAAACACTGTATTGGGGATTTTAGTCTTCGAATGTCTATGTACATAAAATGCTACTATACAACACAATTGTGAGTGAAATGCATTAGTGTATAAATTATGTTTTGTATATAAAGTTTTCATACAAGATATGAATAAGAGAACCAGGTTTGTTTAGTAGCTATTTTTTTGTTAAGGTAACTTCAGGTGTAGGTTGTCCTCTGTTTAGTTCTAATATTTTTTTTATCTTATATGTTGCTTACTTTTTCTTGTTAAGTCATTATGTATAACAACATGTATCATGTATACTGTGTTTTTAAATAAAAATATAAAAAAAAGTAACAAGTGTGTCCCAGATACTTGGGAAATGAAGATGCATAAATGAAAGTTAAAATACAAGCAGCTGAAGAAAGTAAAATCTTCCTTGTACATCACTTTGCATATGCCAGTGCTGTATTTTATATTGCCATTTTACTCACCACCAGCGACTTAGCATACATACATATGCTCAACTTGGTGCAAACCGGAGATTCCCAACGTTACCTGGAGGTTACCTGGAGGTTATTCCGGGGATCAACGCCCCCGCGGCCCGGTCCATGACCATGCCTCCCGATGGATCAGGGCCTGATCAACTAGGCTGTTACTGCTGGCCGCACGCAGTCCGACGTACGAGCCACAGCCCGGCTGATCCGGCACTGACTTTAGGTATCTGTCCAGCTCTCTCTTGAAGGCAGCCAGGGGTTTATTGGCAATTCCCCTAATGCTTGATGGGAGGCTGTTGAACAGTTTTGGGCCCCGGACACTTATGGTGTTTTCTCTTAGTGTACCAATGGCGCCCCTACTTTTTATTGGCGGCATTTTGCATCGCCTGCCCAGTCTTTTACTTTCGTAGGGAGTGATTTCTGTGTGCAGATTTGGGACCATTCCTTCCAAGATTTTCCAAGTGTAGATTATGATATATCTCTCCCTCCTGCGTTCCAACGAGTACAAGTCAAGTGCTTCCAAGCGTTCCCAGTAGTTAAGGTGCTTGACAGAACTTATACGTGCAGTAAAGGGGCGCATGCCCCACAGGGGGACAATTTAAATGATTTGGGGGCAATTTGAAAATATTAAAATAAAATAAATTTGTCTGTGTTGTATTATACCTTTTCAACATTCAAATTTGTTTTTATGTTAAGGGAGATATCCATTTTTTTAAGGTGTCGAGGTGAGGCATGACGCAAAAAAAAAAAAAAATGGGAACTACTGGACAGTAAACGGTTTTCACTCTTTTCCCGAGTACGCTGCCTATGTATGTAAATCCATTAAGAAACAGAAAAAAGATGAACTATTTGGCTCCGTCAACATGACTCATGAAATCGTAATGACACGACTTCAAACAAACCATACCACGGGTTGGGTTAGAACCCGCGATCAGAGAGTTATAAAACTCTAGACCAGTGACTAACGCGTCGGTCTGGAGTTTTATGACTCTCTGATCGAGGGTTCTAGCCCCTCCGTGGTATGATTTTGATCGAGGGTTCTAGCCCCTCCGTGGTATGATTTTGATCGAGGGTTCTAGCCCCTCCGTGGTATGATTTTGATCGAGGGTTCTAGCCCCTCCGTGGTATGATTTATTTGACTCCGTCTGTCACCATTCCAGATAGAAGTCAAAGTTCCAAAGGAAGAATGGTAATCCCCTTCATGACCTTGTCTAAACTTTAATATGCAAGATAATCAAGAGAATAATCAAGAGAAACACCCTTTCTGCCTCACAACCTGCCTCACTGTTCCTTGATATCGGTAAATTACCTTCGGCTTGTGGTTGGACACCTGGAGTCCCATTAGTGTGTTCTCAGAGACCATTTCCGAGAGTTATATCGTAATATCACGACACTGCTGTGGGATTCCCGTGGTAAATCACCACAGTATATCCCAATGGTAAATTACGGCTTCCAGTCACGGTAAAATACGTTTTTTCCAGGTGGTAAACATGGTCGATTCCTGCAGTAAATTATGACTGATTTACACAGGGATTCACAGCTGTAAGATGTCATTCAGTTGATTTTAAAAAATTTGCAGTTTTCATAAAATCTTTGTTACGTAGAGCGGACTTTCCACTACAAATCACAAATGAATCTATCGGAAATTTTTATTTTACTAAAGATTTGGATTAATTCACCAGCAAAATTACAGTGATTGCGATGGATTTCCATAGTTAATAACGGTTGTTTAAAACAGTAGATAAAGAATGCTTCATATAGAAAATAACGATTTATTCTAAGGTAATATTAAGGAAGATTTCCTAGAAATATTATTTGTTACTTTACCAGTAAATCAGGATTCATTCCCACGGGAAGACCGGAACGCGAGAGCACTGATCTCCGAAATCCTCTCCTGTTATGACAAATTATATTTTGTCCTAGGTTCATGCAGGGCCTCTTTGAATGGCCCTGCATGCACCACTGCCATTTTAACATAAACGCACAGTACACGTTTTCGAAGATCAAATAACCCGAAACCTCCCCTTCTGACTGACAACGTGATGACTTCCCTCCGCAACCATTCACACTTTGAGGGCCACAAGAACCTAAAAATCCTTCCCTGAATCCTTCGTATTACCACGGTAGTTAAAGGCTACACGGTTGCTACCTAGCATACCTTACTGTACACGAGGGTATTTACAGGAATGACTCTGCACGAGTGTTAAATGATAAGACCGGAGTCCTTATAATCTATTAACAATACTATTCTCAACTCTCTCCAAATTTGCCACCCTCGCCTCCTCTGTATCACCCGCATACACACTCCCACATATCTTTAATGATCGCTCCATATTCGTCATAAATGAGCAACCCTAGTTCCTATGGTGTTCCCACTCACCAAGACCCAATATCTTAGATTTATCTACGTTCACTTCCAAACTCGACACCTTCCCAAACTTTCCAACTACCCCTTCCAGTGCGAAAAGATTTGTGTGCTCGTTCACTAATAACATCGTGTCATCCGCACATCCCACAGTCACTTTCCTGGATGAACTTTCCTACCCACACACATCCTACTACCAAAATAACTGTCTCTCACCCTCCTATAGAAAGGGTCCTTCACACATGCGAAGAGCATCTGAGACAATGGACAACCCTGCTGCAGACGCCTACCCATAGGTACAACCCCACCTAATCGACAGTTAACCTGAATTCTAGCCATTGCCCTGCTTACTATTTCCTTCCCAAACCACTGCTTAGGTAAGATACAATGTATTTCTTCCCTTTCCATTGAATCATATGCCCCTCTCCAATCAAGGGCAGATAATTCCCCCTTCCTCCCCATCTCTTGCATTGCACTCACAAAGTCCACAATAATTGAATGTCCCGATAACATGGATCTACCCGGAACACCATACTGTCCAGGCGTGACTACACGACCCACTACGCACTTTATTCGATTGCCCAATATCTTGGCGAAGATTTTAAAATCGGCATACAAAAAGGGAAATAGCACGATAATCACCAATACCCACCTGCTTCTTACCCTTAGGCACAAACACCATAACTTCTATCACTGCACAGACTCCAGTCTACCTCCAATTTTCATTACATTCATCAAACGCACTAAAACCCTCCCGTAACAAGTCCCAGTGTTTAACATAAAATTCAACTGGTATACCATCCAACCCCGGGGATTTACTCTGCCATGGCAAACAGTGCCCTGAAAATTTCCCTCTTCACAATGGCTCCCTCCAACGCTATCCTGTGTCATTCCTTAATATTACACTACATTCATGAGGTTCTGTTCAAACTGGGTTTTAGTGTGTATGTGTATAATGGGTTATTATAAGGACGAGTGTAAGGAATGTGTATATATGAAGTAATGTATATGTAATTTAACATATCACTACAAACTGGCATAGTGCCTGATAAGTAGAAAATGGTAAATGTAATACCTATTTACAAGGCAGGTGACAGGTCCTTGGCTTCGAACTATAGACCAAAAAGCCTTACCTCCATAGTGGGAAAATTTATGGAATCAATAATTGCCGAAGCAATTCGTAGCCATCTTGACAGGCACAGAATGATTAATGAATCTCAACACGGTTTTACAAACGGGCGTTCCTGTCTTACGAATTTACTAACTTTTTTCACTAAGGTGTTTGAGGAGGTAGATCATGGTACTGAATATGATATTGTATATATGGACTTCAGTAAGGCTTTTGATAGAGTTCCACATCAGAGGCTATTGAGGAAACTTTTAAGGCACACTGAATAGGAGGAGAAATTTTTTCCTGGGTAGAGGCATGGCTGACAAATAGGCAGCAGAGAGTTTGCATAAATGGGGAGAAATCAGAGTGGGGACACGTCACAAGCGGTGTTCTTCAGGTGTCAGTGTTGGGCCCGTTGTTGTTCACAATTTACATAAACGACATAGATAAAGAAACAAATAGCGACATAAGCAAATTTGCTGATGACACCAAAGTAGGCCGTCCAGTTCATTCTAATGAGGATACTAGAGCACTACAGGACGATTTGAATAGACTGGTGCAATGGTCCGAGAAGTAGCAGATGCAGTTTAATGTAGACAGATGCAAAGTTCTAAATGTTGGACAGGAAAATAACCATGCCACATATAAACTAAATAATGTAGATCTTAATGCTACTGATTGCGAAAAGGATTTAGGAGTTCTGGTTAGCAGTAATCTAAAACCAAGACAATAGTGCATTAGTGTTCGCAATCAAGCTAACAGAATTCTTGGCTTCATATCTAGAAGTATAAATAATAGAAGTCCTCAGGTTGTTCTTCAACTCTATATATCCTTGGTTAGGCCTCATTTAGACTATGCTGCTCAGTTCTGGTCACCGTATTACAGAATGGATATAAATGCTCTGGAAAATGTACAAAGGAGGATGATAAAGATGATCCCATGTATCAGAAATCTTCCCTATGAGGATAGACTGAGTGCCCTGAATCTGCACTCTCTCGAAAGGCGTAGAATTAGGGGGGATATGATCGAGGTGTATAAATGGAAAATAGGAATAAATAAAAGGGATGTAAATAGCGTGCTGAAAATTTCCAGCCAGGACAGCACTCGCAGCAATGGTTTCACTTTGGAAAAATTCAGATTCAGGAAGGATATAGGAAAGCACTGGTTTGGTAATAGAGTTGTGGGTGAGTGGAATAAACTCCCGAGTACAGTTATAGTCTAAAACGTTGTGTAGTTTTAAGGATGGGTTGGATAGGTACATGAGTGGGTGTGGGTGGGTGTGAGTTGGACCTGACTAGCTTGTGCTGCTGGGTCTGGTGCCGTGCTCCTTCCTTGAGTGCAGGTGACCAGACTGGGTGGGTCATTGGGCTAATCCGGGGGGGGGGATACCATGGACCTGCTCCGCATGGGTCAGTAGGCCTGTTGCAGTGTTCCTTTCTTTTGTTGTTAATTAACGGTGATATAGTAAGGACATGACCTCTATGTTGGTTCTCATTCTTTTGCTTCTCTCTGTATTGTTTACCTCAGTAGGAGGCATATATGTGATTGTCCAATATATTTTCATACAGTATACAATTGTTTGATATAAAACTTGAACTGTTCATAACTTGACTTCTAGGAAATATTGTTATGGGAGCTGTACTTACAGTGGTAAAGTTATTAAATATACAGTTAATCTCTGATAGATGTAAATAATCTGTCCAGTAGAGGCGTATGTGTATAGATAAACAATCTATAAGCTTTTCTTATTGGTATGTTTATGTACGTAGCGTTTTATAAGGTGTTAAAATACTATGATCTTTGTGTGTATTAAGTTGCAAACGTATTATGATAAGTTAATTACTGTTTGGTTGTTAAGGTTAGTAACAGTGGACACACTTATCCGTTGTGTGTGTGTGGGGAGGGAAGGTGGGTCGAAGTGTGTGCTGTATCGTGTTAGCTTCAGAAATATTAACACCTTTGATTTTGAAGCTTAGGATAGTTAAAGGTTAGGGTGTGGATTGTGTTGTTTGGCGAGGAATACCTCCATTTTGAAGGGACTGGAGTTGTACCAGTAGAGATTTTTGTTCCATATAACCATACGCGTCTGCCTATACATGTATATGTATTTTGTGCGTAATTTTAAATGAACAATGTACCATTATCACCATAGTGAGGTATTAACTAAAGGTATGTTTAGGTATTACTTGTATATATTACTTGTTGTTGCCTGGGTTATTTTGTGTTTATTGTGTTATTGATGTTTTCCATTATACATGTTTAAGTGAACGAGGTTTCGATATTGTGCATAGCCAGGTGAAAGTAGACAGTTTTCACTTGTGGAGGGGTAGCAGTGTAGCACTGTACTTAGCAGCAGGGTGTAGGTTGTGTACGTGTGTAGCACTGTACTTAGCAGCAGTGTGTAGGTTGTGTACGTGTGTAGCACCGTACTTAGCAGCAGTGTGTAGGTTGTGTACGTGTGTAGCACCGTACTTAGCAGCAGTGTGTAGGTTGTGTACGTGTGTAGCACCGTACTTAGCAGCAGTGTGTAGGTTGTGTACGTGTGTAGCACTGTACTTAGCAGCAGTGTGTAGGTTGTGTACGTGTGTAGCACCGTACTTAGCAGCAGTGTGTAGGTTGTGTACGTGTGTAGCACTGTACTTAGCAGCAGTGTGTAGGTTGTGTTAGGTTAGTTTTAGTGTGGGGGTAAATTTATATCAAAGCTTTTTAAAATTCACAAGTAGAGAAGGTACATCAATAAAATTTTCATGGTAAGGGAGAACCAATATATTTTTAGTTGAATAAGGTTGGTTGTCCCTTTTTGAATTGTTAAAACGTATTTTTATCTATTTTAAAGGATTTATCAATTAAGTTTCTTGGGTATTTTAGATCATTAGCTATTTCATAAATTTTGGAGATTTCATCTATGAACTCTGGACTACAAATACGTAAAGCTCTCAACAATATTTATGAGAATACCAACAGTTTGGCTCTATCTTGATATGAAGAATAATAGTGTACATAGGAACAGTTATTAGTTGATTTTCTGTAAATATTACATTTAAAATCACGGTTACCCATAATAATTACAACATCTAGGAAAGGCAATGAGAGTTAGTTTCTTCGAACTCAACAGTAAAATTTATAGAATGAGCTAATCTATTTAATTTATCAAGGCGATGGTTTATATCTAAAGAAAGTATATATAAAATATTTGGTAGTATAAATTGGGTGAATGTTTGTTAAGTAAGGGGCTTTCATCGTTATGTCTGTCCTTTTCTCCACCCTGTGGGGGTTAACAAGGGACCCTCCTAGCGAGTTTGATATCACTTGACTTTATGCTCTCATCAAGTCTCCTTGTGGATCGACTTGGGTCATTAGACCCAGGCAAGACAAGGTGGGCAGATAGATTTAAGAAACAGATTTATGTCTACATATATTTTCACTGCTTCTGGATTCCACATAAATGTCGTAGTACATTTGAGGAACACTATATGTTGTCTTCCTCACCTCCATCCACCTTTATCAGAGATTCGATTTACATATTGGTGTTTGTACTCTGTATCTCTTCCACCAGCCACTGAAGATGAACTCTTCATACGTCCTGGCCAACCGCGACTACCTCGGTTTTCGTTTGCTTCACTAATCAACATTAAATATTAAATCCGGCTAAGTACATGATTCCATCCTCACACTAGAATATCATGTCCCTGACCTGTATTTATGTAGGTCATTAGCTTAGTTTCAGATAATTATTTTAGGTATTTCATTTTTCATATTTTGTTTCAGTTAAGAAAGTTTCTTATTCAAATGTCTAATATTTACAGAATAAATTATTTTTGCTTATTTTGTATAAAATTCATAATTTTTACCAGTTACTTTTATTTTTTTCTGTTTCTTTTCATAATGAAGACGGGTCCCTTCAAATACCCTTGGAGAGTCTGAAAGGGCCAATACAAACTTCCAAGTACCGTTATAGAGGCCAGAACGTTGTGTAGCTTTAAAAATAGGTTGGATAAATACATAAGTGGATGTGGGTGGGTGTGAGTTAGACCTGATAGCTTGTGCTACCAGGTCGGTTGCCGTGTTCCTCCCTTAAGTCAGTGTGACCTGACCTGACTAGGTTGGGTGCATTGGCTTAAGCCGGTAGGAGACTTGGACCTGCCTCGCATGGGCCAGTAGGCCTTATGCAGTGTTCCTTCGTTCTTATGTTCTTATCTGGCGACTCTACCAGGATTCGCAACTGTTCGGAAACGCCAACGGATCAACGAAGCCCCATTGTGAACACCTGAAGTCAACAAATGGTTACAAACAGCCTAAGAGTTGTCGCTCTCTATGGTGGGACATCAAAAAGGTACTTAAAGAGTTTATTTATACAGCTTTTATTATAGTAAGTCAAGACAAGTTAAGTTATAGTAGTTATACCCATCACTCTTCCGAGTTTGTTGTAACTTGGAGAAACAGACTCTAGGGACCCGAGATTTTCCAGTGACGTTCCCCTCAAGGGAGGTTCCTTGATGTTGGTGAGGGACTCTTGATCTAGGGAATTGGATCTTTGCTTCGGTTCCCTGAGCTAAGCCTGAATACCTCCCTCCTCGACAGGCGCTGTATAATCCTACGCTTGATTAAAATAATCTAATGACGTCAGTTCACTGAGCCCCTCTAGGACACGCTTGATCTATTAGTGGGAAGTTATGGATGGTCAAGGGACTCCATTCTACCTACAGTTTGACTGGAGTGGGAAGTTCAACCCTCCTTTTGTTAAACATCTGTTCCATTTCTCTCGTTTAAGTTAATGATTTTTTTTGTCAAGATGGCGATGCAAACATTTTGGATGAATACTGGGGATAAACTTGGGATTACTGTAAACTGTTGAATTAATTATTTTTGTTAAGATCCAAGAAAGAGAGAGAACGACAGGAGAGAGAAACAATTGAAAGAGAAGAAAAACGAAGCATGACAGTCTTGAACGTGAAGGAGAAGCAAGAGAATGTGAATATCGAATGAAAGAGAACGTGAAAAAAGCTAGAGAACGTAAGATGAGAGAGAAACGGTGATCGTGAGTTAGAATGCATCTTGAGATTGAACAAAAGAAATTACCATTCTCGCAGCAGAAAATAGAAGAGGGCATACTGGAACGCCATCCTAATTCCAGTGTGCCTTTGCTCTCTGTGAATGACCCGCTGACTCCTGCATTCCCAGATTAGGTTCTGCTTTAAATATCTATCCCACTTTATTTCAGAAGTCAATCCTCAATCCTTTAAAAAATAAAGAATTCTTATAGGAAAGAATTCCGGCATTCAACTTAAAATACGGCCAGAATTTTCAACAATTTCGGATCACACTCTTCCGACGCTTCAGCTTCTGGATTAAAAGTGCTGGAATTATTCGGGATTATGAATCTTTTAGAGATTTCATGGTTACCAACCAGTTCCTGTCTCTTTCTCACCAGATACCAACTTTGGTCAGAGAAAGTAACTTAACAGCCGATAAAGTTGCCGAAGCTGTTGATGTCTATGCAGAGGCCATAACTCTTACAAAGACCCGATGGGATCGAACCCTCAAGCTAGAGGTTTAAAAGAACCTAAGGAATTAAGATTTCCCCAAGAAAAGAATCAGCCAGCCTTTATACCTACATGTCATCTATGTGATATTAAAGGATACAAATATCCAGATTGTCCCTCCATGAATATACAAAAAAGTTGGCAGATGTTTTTTCGAAAGTAAGGATAAGGCGCATTTTTCTTCAAATAGTTAGTGAGATTAACGTCTCTACATGCTACGTGACACTGTTGTACGTGTGTAGTAATGTCAGTATTACGTGACACTGGTTGTACCTGTGTAGTAATATCAACACTACGTGACACTGGTTGTACCTGTGTAGTAATATCAACACTACGTGACACTGGTTGTACCTGTGTAGTAATATCTACCAAAGTATTCATTAACCTGGAGTTTACTCAAGCCTATAATACTCTCAGATTACTTGTACGATGTTGGCACCTTTCCTTCAGTACGGTGCTACATAAGATCCAAATGGTTCACAGGCTAAGTAGTCACATAATTGTGGTTGCAGGGGTCGAGTCATAGCTCCTGGCCCCCCTCTTCACTGGTCGCTGCTAGGTCCTCTCTCCCTGCTCCTTGAGCTTAATCATACCTCATCTTAAATCTACGTATGGATCCTGCCTCCAATACGTCCCTTTCCAGACTATTCCTCTTCCTGGCAACTACGACTGAAGAAGTACTTCGGTACATAATTCTGTCCGCACAATGAAATACCATCTGTCTGAAACTGGTATTTATGTATATAGGAAATTGGTTTTTTGTTATTATTTTACGTATTTTATTTTTCTTATTATTTTTTCTATTTTTATTTTTATAAGGACGAAGGGGGTCTTTTCAAATACCCTTTGATGGTCTGAAAGGGCCGTTATACCTTCACACAGTGTGAGGGTGTAACGGCCTTTTCAGACCATCAAACAGCGACTGTGTTGCAGCTTACGAGGAGTGGGACGGGAGAGTGGTGGCTGAAGTCAGTGGTCAGAAGTAGACTAGTTCCACTATAATGGTGCCACATTCGATGAATCCTGAAGTGAGCTGTAAGGGAATGTTCATCACAGATGCTTTTCTGAAGAGTGCAGCTGAAGAATTAAGTGACGGCTGGATTCACCACTCGTTAGCCTTATACTCGTTCGACGTCAGTCATAAATAAAAGTGACGACACGCGCACGTCTGGGTGTCATCACACAGGAATATGTTACGATCTTAACCAGTAAGCTGTATGAAGCTGTATCAAATAAATGGCTAGTTACAAAAATTACCTGGGATAAATTACCTGGGATAACATTAATATAAATAATGATCTGAATTTACACACCCTGTAATAACTGAAACAGCAAGAAACAACGCCAATTTTTCAGTAAAGTACAACACAAAGGTTCACACGCTGACAGAAGGAGCTCAGAGAAAGAAGCGAAGGACGAGGCTATCAAGGCAACACAGAGGAAGTAGAAAGAAGTAGCAAGAAAAGCTATTAGGCTGAAATAGCCAGGAACTAAAGTGAACGTGCATATCTGAAGCTTACAGACGGCGGTGGAAGGCGAGGTAAACAAAAACATTGCAAACTACATCCAGCACACTACCTCACTGCCTGAGAAACAGGAAGAAAAAAATAAAGCATATCAGAGTCCTCTCCCCAACCCTCCTTACAAGGGGTATATTATTGACTATAATATATTATGATGGCTGTCTTTTCCGAAAACATAACTTATGCTTTGAGATCAATCATGAGTGATGCCTTCATGCTGGAGAAGAGCTCTTGATCCGACGAATTACAGCTGTGATCTCCTGATCAAATCTAATTACCTCCCACTTTATGGGCTCTGTCAAGTGCAAACTTCTGTTGTATGCGGATGACAGTCCTCTGGTAGCTCGGGTAAAGACCTACAAGATGCAGGTAATGTGCTGCCACTGAAACTAGAGTCCTGCAGCAAATAGTAAATAGGAAAACCTTTCACTTCACTTAGAACAAACTGAGCCTATATTTTGTAGACAAGAAGTAAGCTGATAAAGACAGGCAGCCAACACAACAGTGACATATTAAACAATAAATTAAAGGAAAATGCCAAATGAAAGTGCTTTACAGGTAGGCACAGGGTCTACCTACTGAGGCTCACAGAACCTGTTTCTAGCTCTTATTCTATGTCAGAAAGAGAACGGCCAGTTTCTCCAAAGTGCTGAAGAGGACAAGAGCAGGAAATAGAGTAGACACCAGGATCATTTATAGAGCGAGGAGAGGTATGAACTAGAATTGTGCGAAGAGTGTTAGTCTGGCGAAAAGTAAGTTTGATATTTAAGGAACGGAGAGAGTTGTTGAGATTAGAAAGACTGGAAATATAGGGAACTCTCCTGTCTTCTGCCTTCCCTGTATCTCCAGTCTTTCTAATCTCAACAACTCCTTCCGTTCCTTAGACCTCAAACTTGCTTTTCGCCAGACCAATCTAGTTCGTGCCTCTCCTCCCTCTATAGATTATCGTGGTGTCTACTATATTTCTGGAATTTGGCCGTTAGGCTAGCCGACACCAATAATGCTCTTTACTGTCATGCCAGAGATCAGTCATCCTATTGACTGGTTTTCTGCTAACACTGTCTACCCTACGTCTAACTTTCACAGTCGCTGTTTGGTTGAATCCTCCCTTATACACAACTTTCCTTGTATGAACCTTAGCCCTGGCTTCGTCTCTGTAGATGTCTTCCTCTCCCACTACATTGTAAAATGCTCCAAACTTCAGAACACCCGTGACTTAACTTTATTCTTTTTCCCCCTTCTCCCTCTTCCCCTTTCCTCTTTCTCCTTTGGGTTTTCTTTATTCTGCCTTGGGTATTTGGTCTATTATTATTTCCCTCCCCTCTGTGTTCTTGTTCCCACCCTTTGTGGGCCTCTAACCCCCTTGTAGTGCTCCTCCACTATTACTACTACCACCTCTACCACTGCCTCTCTTCTTCCTTTCCTACTACTACTCCCTCTTTCTCTCCTTTTTGTTAGTGTGACTTTGTAAATGGTCGAAGTCGGACCGAAACTTTGTGGTAAGCTCCTCTCTCCTATGTGATGGTTATTTGTGTATTGTTCCAGTCACGGTACTGTAACTTTTTGTTAGTGACTATAGAGAAAGCCACTTGTAATGCAGACCATTTCTGAAAAATTAGGTCAGTTTTGTCCCAGGATGCGACCCACACCAGTCGACTAACACCCAGGCAGCCATATTACTGTAGAAGAATGGTTCAAAGAACCAACAAGTTGATAAATTAGACACATGTGCAACACTTGAGTATCTTCGATGAGGAAACGTTTCGCCACACAGTGGCTTCATCGGTCCATACAAAAGAGAATGGTGAAAAACAGGAGGAGTTTGAGGTAATCTGTCCCTCAGCCTTGAGTCGATGTAATCAGTCCATCAATCCAGAAAAGAATCTTTTCAAGATTGATGGACTGATTACATCGACTGAAGGAATGATTACCTCAAACTCCTTTTCTTCTTAATCATTCTCCTTTGTATAGACTGATGAAATCACTGTGTGGCGAAAAAATTTCATAATTAAAGATACCAAAGTTTGCACATGTGTCTAATTTATCACCCCTTTTACTGATGGGTGAACACAGATAACCGGTGTAAGGAATCGCGAACAATGTTTTCATTCATGCAGAGTGTGAAAATTTGTGTGGGCTGCCTCCAAGTGAGTCGCCTACCCTGGCAAACTCTGTTGACACCGAGTTCTGAGGTGGGTACCTCAGCCTCACAAGTGGCTTATAGGACAGATTTTCACAAATGATTGGTATTGCAAGAAACTTTGCCTGCATGCACGTATAAAGGACTAACTTACTTGGTGTTGCAGCATATATCCTGATCTTCAACTTCCTAAGCCTAGCTTTAGCCCCTTTGGACTTCCCCTTAGGAACCACGTGCAACCGGGAGCATTAAATCCTGCAATATTCAATCGTTATTAGCGTCCTGCCTGCACCTCAGAAATTCCTATATCCAAGAGGGTATGTATCCCCTAGTATAACTATGCAGACTCAGACGCTAGCTTCAGACGACTCTGAGACGCTGGTACTTACTGGGCATACTCTCTCTGTAGCACGCCGAGCCCTCAGTTAACTCAACTCACAATCTCCTAAATCACTGGCCAGATCCTACGGGAAAAGGTGAATATCTCGTCTTACTGTATGGGCTGATGGAGGAGATCATCTACGGTACATCGAGGTGTCTCTACCAGATTTCCCCAGGTCTCAGATGTGAAGACACGTGGGGGCGCCGCCTGATGTTCACGGCACGTCTTGTCCAGTCGAAGTCTATCGTAAGAAGGACGCTATTCTGTCTTTGTGACCTGCGCCCCGCCAATCAAGCTAGGGCTGCCAGTTCTCCCTAGCTAACTTATCCTAGTGTTTGCCTACATTATCGGCCTATTACTACCTATGTTAAGGTCTTAGGTCTACTCTATCATTATCTACAGATGCCTTAGTAAACCTAATATGAGTGTACTACCAGTATTACTACCTACTCCTTCCCTGAAGAGTAAATCTATAAATTAAATAAGCTTACCAACAACCGCCAACCAGAGAATGCCTTGTTTGGGAGGGTTTAAGGGGCCGCTCGGCTCAGACGGCCATACGCTCATGCTGGATCTGAGCTGTGGAACTATTTGGACCAAATAAATTTCCACATCCTCCCGCCGGCGAAGGTAGGCGCTAAGTCTAGATCAAGTCTGCCTCCCGCAGGCTTCCCCAGTGGGCCCTGGACTCGAGCGCCGTTCGACGGGTCGTCCGGCCGCTCAGCTCGCTCAACCTCTGGTCTGATTTCTCATGTCCCGGTCCCACCGTGTGGACCTCGAGAGGCAAAAGCCTGTTGATGGGTCTTATAGTCTCGACACCGTTCATTCTCACTTTCACCATTCTCAACCGCCCAGCCTTGTCTGGGTGGGTTGACACTACCAGGCCAAGAGGCCAGTATGCCCTCGGCGCCTCGGATTCTACCAGCACCAGGTCCCCTTCACTTAGCATCATCTTATTCGCCTCGGGGTCGGCACCATAGAAATGTTCCCGCAAGGTTGTCAAGTAATCCCTGCGCCACACCTGGTTCCATTTGTCCAGGATGTTCACCAGTCTGTTGTGACTCCTGTGCAGTTCTTCATTGATGGGGGGACCATCTGGCCCATAATAATCCAGCTCCTTGGAAGACTGACTAAAAATTGCGGGGAAGGGCTCAATCCTTCTTCCAAACAGCATGTGATTGGGGGTGAGAGCTTCTTGCTCGTCAATCCCATTTTGTACGTAGGTCAGAGGCCTGTTATTAACTCTTGCCTCTATCTCAACTAACACTGTCCTCAGTTCATCACAGATCACCCTCCTGCCGTGCAAGACCTTCCGAATGCACCTTTTGACTGTGCCCACCATGCGTTCATAGAATCCCCCTTGCCAGGGTGCCCTGGGAGCTATGAACCTCCACTCGCACTCTATTCTCTTCAGGTGTTCTCGTACTTCTCCGTTGTCCCTAAGATTCCTGAAAACTTTATCGGCCGCCCTAAAGCTTGTGCCATTGTCCGAGATAATCAATCGCGGGCACGAGAATCTGGCAGTAAACCTCCTGAACAACTTCACGAAAGTCTCTGTCGTCATATCTTCTGCCAACTCCAAATGCACCGCTCGAGTAGTGGCACAGGTAAACAGGCAGACATATACTTTCTGAGGGCCCTCCTTAACGTCTCCTGGGTTCTTCAATGTGATAGCCCCCGTATAGTCTATTCCTACAGTCTCAAAGGGCCTGTCACTATGTACCCGCTCCTGAGGCAGCGGTGGTGGACCTGGGTAGGGTAGGGTCCTCCCATCGTACCGCCGGCAGACCGTGCAACTCTTTAGCACCCTTTTGACGGCAGCTCGACCCTTCAGTACCCAGTAATTCTGACGTAGGCAGGTGAGGGTATCTCCAAACCCCCCATGTAAGGTCCTCTGATGGGCATCTTGTATCAATAGCTCTGTCGCCCATCCCTCCTTTCCCAGTAGCACGGGATGTTTGGCCCCATAGCTGAGCTCAGAGTTTTGTATTCTTCCCCTGCATCTTATTAGCCCCGCATGATCTAGGAACAATCCCAATGAGTGAACCAATTTTCTGTTCCCTGAGTCGTCATCGTTGGACACGCGTCCTGACGCCATAACCTGCTGCCGGGTCGCAAGTACTTCCAGCACTCCTGGAAACCTCCCCCTTTGGTACTGCCTTATCCAATATTCTCTGGGACCCACTAGAGACAACTGTCGACCCTGGCTTACCTTGTCATGCAGCTTCCTCACGAATCGAAATACCATTTCCGTGACTCCTATAAGTTTTCTCCACGAGGAGTAGCGCCTGGGGTCAAATAATTCAGTGTCGTGTTCCCCCGCAAAATGTACTATGCTGCTGATTGTCTCCACGAATTTCTGCTCCGGCCAGCAATCCCTTGCCGGTAACCAGTCTGGGCCTTTGAACCAAAGCTCGCTTTTACTCAACTTTCTGTGTGTCACCCCTCGGCTTATCAGGTCGGCTGGGTTTTGATCTGTAGGCACATACAGAATTGTTGACGTTGACTGTAGTTCCCGTATCTCCTTTACCCGATTCCTGACATAGGGGAGCTTAGACCTGTCATTCTGGACCCACTGTAAGGCCACCTCCGAGTCTGTCCATACATAGGTGTGTGTCACCCTCAGATTACTTAACACCTCCTCTACGTACTTACCCAGTCTTGCTCCCAGTAACATCGCCGTGAGCTCTAGCTTTGGGATCGAGCAATCCTTCAGGGGTGTCACCCGCGCACGACTGGTGACCAGATTGACTTGGTCCCCGGCCACCAAATACGCTACTGCCCCATAGGCCCTGGAGGAGGCATCACAAAAGACGTGCAAGTCATAATCCCGCCCGGTGCACCCGATGGACCTGGGGAATGTGAACTCGTGCAATTCCGCTAGGTCTTTGTTAACCAGATCCCACTCCTGGCAGACTGTTTCTGGCAGTGGGTCGTCCCAACCTAGGTTCAGCTCCCAGGTCTGTTGTACTAGCATCCTCCCTCGAATGGTGATGGGTGTCAACAAACCCAAAGGATCGAAGGCAGTCTGCACTTTGCTCAGCAAGGACCTCCTGGTCAGCTTCCCTTCCCCATCAGGCTTCCTCTTTAGCCTAAGTCTGTCTTCCTTGATTTCCCACTCCAGTCCCAACACCGATGTTACCTCAGGCACTGAGTAGCCAGTATAGTCACGTTCCACCATGCCCCGCAACGTTGGATTGTTTGTCACCCATTCTCTCAATGGCATGTTAGCCGAGAGCATCTCCTGATTAGACTCTCGGTAAATATCCATCAACAGCCTTTCATCTGAGGTGGTACCCTGCATGTTGTCTACATAAAATAGGGTCTTCAGTAATTCTTTAAGCGGGCTGTTACAGTTCACAAGGTGGTAGTCTATGGTAGCCTGTAATAGGAATGGTGAACTAGTGGCACCAAACAACACTGCCCTGAATCTATAGGTATCATACCCTTGCTTGGGCACCTCCCTGTTAGCCAACCACAAGAACCTTGTGTAGTCCCTATCCTGTGGCTGCAACCCAATACGTAGGAAGGCTTTGCTAATGTCTGCCGCATAGGCGTACTGTTCCGTCCTGAATCTCAACAACACATCTGCTAATTTCTGCGTCAGGGAGGGCCCTGTGAGCAGACAGTCATTCAACGATGGCTCTCGGGGACTCGCCTGCGAGCTGCAGTTGAAGACTACTCTGATGGGAGTGGTTACCGACTCCTTGGTGACTGCCATGTGTGGAAGATAATGGGTGTTTTCCCCAGGGCTGGCATTGGGCACTTTCTCGATGAACCCAAGGGCCAGCTGTTCCTTAATAATATCATCATATTTCCCCACCAGACCCTTCTTGGTCAGGTTGTTCACCAATGAATTCAACTGACCACGTGCCCTCTTGAAATTAGCGGGCAGCGTTGGGTGGCCCGGTTTCCATGGGAGTCGCACCCAATACTGTCCGTCCCTGAACTGCACATGGTTCAAGTAATCTCGATACGTCTCTTCGTGTTCGGGGGGCGGCTGGTCACCTTTAATCCCTACTACATCCAGGTCCCATAGTTTATGGACCGGCTCACTGTCGGATATGCCAACTTGCGCCTCTGACAGGCCTTCGTGCACACCAATCCGCATCACCAGTACAGCCTCAGTCGCTGTAATACCAGAGCCCTCCTTTCCCGGGGTCGCAGGGAAGTGAGCTGGTATTCTGCCTCCTACGATGTACCCCGCTGGAGTCCTGTACAGGCCCACACCCTCCTTGATAACCCTTCTCGTAGACACGAACTCGTCTAGGTAATCCCCTCCTACCAAGATGCCTACATTACTAACATTGTCTGTAGCAATGTCTGGTTCTGCTAGCTTCACACCCAACTCCCTCAAACGTTTGACTGCTGCAGCCAGTCCCCTAGTGGTAATGATATTGGGCAGCCTCTTCACCATCAAGGCTGAAATTTCCCGTCGATGCCCGGCTAACCTGACCGTCACATTGACTACTGGATAAGACCTGCGTGGGACTTCCCCACCAAACCCTTCCACCTTCATGTCAACTTTACCAACTGTCTCCAGCTTCAACCTAGTGGCTAGACTCTCCGCTATGAAGGATCTCTGTGCCCCACTGTCGAAGAACAAACGGGTTGTTTCAGACTTCTTCCCGTTCGCGACCACCGCCATTATGGTGGGCAAGGCCACCGAGCCTTGAAACTGCTCACCAGAACAAATTCTCGGTGCCGTACTCACCACACTCATCGTTACTTCTGACTTGTTCTTGCTCTCCGCCCTTTCTTGCGGTTTGCTCTCCTTAACTTGTGCTAATCCGGCATCATTAGGACACAGTGCACTGTGGTGCTTTCCCTTCCAGCAGCCCCGACACTCCCTGAGCATGGTGTTACAGTCCCTGGCAAAATGTTCTCCACAACACTTGAAACAAAGTCTCAACTCTCTTAGCCGTTGAACCCTTTGGTTATAGGTGGTGAAGCTTGAACACCCTGAACTAGCGTGTTCTTCATCACAAAACACGCACCGTCTCATACTGGCCGCTTTAGTGGCTTCTCCCTTGGCCCTGTGGGTGGAGGGTTCGCCCTGGGCATAATACGTGCCTACTTTAGTGGGAGGTGGTTTAGGTCTATCTCTCGAATGTCTGGGGAAGTCGACCGACTTCTCCTTGGTAGGTAATTTCTCCCCCTGACCTATGCTCAGGTGAGATACGAGATCCCCTAACCCCTCAACAATTTGGTTTATCGTGAACCTATTCGTCCGATGTTTTAAGTGTAACTCATGCACTGTCGTGCTAGCCAGTTTCCTCTGAATCACCTGGCTAAGGATCCATTTTGAATCATTCTCATCATGCAAATCTCTGAAACTATTGGACAAGCTCATAACCTCAATACGGAACTTCTCTAGACTTTGACGGTCATGTCGGCAAGCCTCTAGATCCAACAACCGATAAAGTATAGCTACCTTTATCTCCTCAGTGTTGCCAAACATGTCTTCTAATTGGTCTTTGGCATGTTGGTAATTAGTGTCAGTAATCGGGTAGTGCCGGACCAGGTCTAAGGCTTTACCCTTGAGCTGCGACCGCAAATACTGCAACTTGACGGCATCTGACAAATCATTTCTGTCATCTATCTGGGCTCTAAACTGATCCCAGAAAGCAATGTACTCTGTTAAGGTTCCGTCAAACGTTGGTAAATTCAACTGGGGCAATCTGGGCAACACATTAACAGGCGTGCTGTTGTTTGTGTTCTTTGAAACATTTGCTGCCCCTGCTGTACCGGCCTTCAAAGTCTTTATTAACTGCCTGCAGAGTCTCATCTCTGCTTTACACTCTGCCCTTCGTTCGTCATAGTCTGTCCGTGCTACTTCGACCGTATATTCAGACTCACCTGTAGTATAGGCCTCTGTCTCATAAAGGATAAATGATCTCTCAAAGGCCTCCAGTCTTTGCTCCAAAGGTTTCAGGCAACTCTCTAGTTCCTCCCAGTCTACGTCCTGATCTTGCCTGGCCATGCGACACTCCTCACATGCTTTGCTCAGGCGCCCCTTATAGGCTCCCATAGACCGCTTTAATTCACTTAGAGCTGGGACAGCTGGTACTGCATCTTCACCTACCATAGTTGCGGTTTAGTTAAGATCACGGTGCTAATTTGTATTTCAATTAGCCCACCCCACAGCACAAACGGTATTAGGTGAGAATGAACGAGTCTCAAGGCTTCTCAACAAGCTTAACAATTCCCTTTATTATATTGACTCTACCCTGAATCAAAAATGTACACTGTTAGCTCTCAAATCCCAATCAAAAATGTGTATCGATGTGAAAGCTTAATCTAGCACTCAACTGTACAATGCCAGCAAATAATTACAGGACTTAACCTAGTCTCAGGTATAATTCACAAATCCCACATTAACATGAATCAAAGATGATGAAAATCACAATAAAAGTGCAGTATACAAATTAAAATCACTTGGTTAACACAAGTAAATTCAACAATTCAACTTGTGAAACAGTAAATAAATAATGTATGTAAACAGCTTGGCCTAACTGTGCCCCGCTTACTCTGTTTAGCGTGGATGGTTGGATAAGGTAAATCCTAACTTAGCTAGTGTGCTATAACTTAAACCTGGCTTTATAACTCCCTGTAAATAATAACTAGGTTAAATCTGTCCTAGCTACTATAACCTTTTGTAAATATTGCACAAGCCTAGCCTAACTGTGGCTACCTTGCAAATCCACTGTAAGTAATTAACACACAAGTCTCCTACTCTGGATTACTTGTAATCACTGTAAATAATTAAATTCACAAGCTTCTCTAGCCTACCTGGCCTGCCTGTAAATCACTGCAAATAACAACTTCTGTGTATAGTCAGCTTGGCCTAGCCTCTTGAGTAACTTTGACCTAGGTGTGCTAACTTAACCTAACTTTTTTTAAACTGGTTCTTAACTGTAGCCTAGCTATGATAGCTTAACCTAACTCTGTAAAACTGGTTCCTAACTGTGGCCTAGCTATGATAGCTTAACCTAGCTATTCCACATCCGGTTTTCGAAGGACCACTTTTGTGAAAATTTGTGTGGGCTGCCTCCAAGTGAGTCGCCTACCCTGGCAAACTCTGTTGACACCGAGTTCTGAGGTGGGAACCTCAGCCTCACAAGTGGCTTATAGGACAGATTTTCACAAATGATTGGTATTGCAAGAAACTTTGCCTGCATGCACGTATAAAGGACTAACTTACTTGGTGTTGCAGCATATATCCTGATCTTCAACTTCCTAAGCCTAGCTTTAGCCCCTTTGGACTTCCCCTTCGGAACCACGTGCAACCGGGAGCATTAAATCCTGCAATATTCAATCGTTATTAGCGTCCTGCCTGCACCTCAGAAATTCCTATATCCAAGAGGGTATGTATCCCCTAGTATAACTATGCAGACTCAGACGCTAGCTTCAGACGACTCTGAGACGCTGGTACTTACTGGGCATACTCTCTCTGTAGCACGCCGAGCCCTCAGTTAACTCAACTCACAATCTCCTAAATCACTGGCCAGATCCTACGGGAAAAGGTGAATATCTCGTCTTACTGTATGGGCTGATGGAGGAGATCATCTACGGTACATCGAGGTGTCTCTACCAGATTTCCCCAGGTCTCAGATGTGAAGACACGTGGGGGCGCCGCCTGATGTTCACGGCACGTCTTGTCCAGTCGAAGTCTATCGTAAGAAGGACGCTATTCTGTCTTTGTGACCTGCGCCCCGCCAATCAAGCTAGGGCTGCCAGTTCTCCCTAGCTAACTTATCCTAGTGTTTGCCTACATTATCGGCCTATTACTACCTATGTTAAGGTCTTAGGTCTACTCTATCATTATCTACAGATGCCTTAGTAAACCTAATATGAGTGTACTACCAGTATTACTACCTACTCCTTCCCTGAAGAGTAAATCTATAAATTAAATAAGCTTACCAACAACCGCCAACCAGAGAATGCCTTGTTTGGGAGGGTTTAAGGGGCCGCTCGGCTCAGACGGCCATACGCTCATGCTGGATCTGAGCTGTGGAACTATTTGGACCAAATAAATTTCCACACAGAGAATTGAACCCGGACCCTCGGCGTGTGAGGCTAGAGCTTTTGCCACCAAGCCACGGGGCACCGTGGATAAACTAGGATAAACCAAAAACCGTCAAAGTGACGCTACCAACGCAATAACAAGCCAAGCATTCTCATAGTTTCGTTGCTCGGAGCTAAGCAGTGTTTTGCGTAATTTAACACACTAGGTGACAGTATATTTGTTGCTGTTAAACGAGGCCCTGGTGGCAAAACCTCTCGCTTCACACGGTGAGGTGTCCAGGTTCGACTCCCGGCGAGGGGTGGAAACATCGGACGTGTTTTCTTACACCGGATGTCTATATTCACCCATCAGTAAAATGGGTACCTGGATGTTAGGTGACTGGTGTGGGTCGCATCCTGGGACGAAACTGACCTAATTTGCCCGAAGTGTTCTGCATAACAAGGGGCTTACTATATAGTAGTATGTCATTGATGTCAGCTAGGCCTGTATACTTTGTGCTTGTGCTTGTAGAAATAGATATTATTATTCACAAATAACCCGCACATAAAAGAGAGAAGCTTACGACGACGTTTCGGTCCGACGTTTCGGTGTGACTTTGTCAATGGTCCAAGTCGGACCGAAACGTCGTCATAAGCTTCTCTCTTTTATGTGCGGGTTATTTGTGCATCATTCCAGTCACTGTATTGTGCCTTTTTGTGTTATTTTAGATATTATTATAAAGGTTAACGCTAAAACATGGAAATAATAGTTTTCTATGATACAGGCATCAAAGAAAATGGTTTTATTGTGTACATGGCAGGCTAATGTAAATATTTCAAAGAAAAAGAGGGAGAGGGAGACTAAGCATTTCATCGTGGGACTTGTCGAGACAAATTGATTAACTACACGTTTAGATTGATACTCAGTTGTTGGAAAGATGTGTGGGAATAAAAGATAAAGAATCAAACACAAAGTGAGAGTTGTCATAGTGTTTTTTTTGTTGAGAAGCTACAAAGGTTCGTGGACCAGTATGGCATAATGTAAAAGAAGGAAATTAAAAGTGAACATAGAAAAGAGTAAGGTGATGAGAGTAAGAAAAAATATAAATAACGAAAGACTGGATATCAAATTCGAAGGGGGAAGTATGGAGGAAGTGAATGTATTCAGATATCTGGGAGTGAACTTATCAGCAGATGGGTCTTTGAAAGAGGAGATGAACTATAAAACTGATGAGGGGAAAAATGTGAATGGTCCACTGAGGAATCTGAAGGGAAAGATCGTAATCCATGGAAGCAAAGAGCGGAATGTATGAGAATATGTGGTACCAACGCTCTTACATGGATTTAAATCATGGATAGTGAATATTGCAACAAGGAGAAGGCTGAAGGTAGTGGAAATGTCTTATATGAGAGCTATATGTGGTGTGCATATTATGCAGAGAATCTGTAGCTTGGCGATTAGAAGGTGGCTGAGGAGGGGTTGTTGAGGTGGTTCGGACATTTAGAAAGGCTGGAAATAGAATGACATGGAGGGCATATAAATCTATAGTGGAGGGAAAGCAGGGTAGGGATTGTCTTAGGGAAGGTTGGAGGGAGGTGGTAAAATAGATTTTGTGTGTGAGGGGCTTAGATTTCCAACAAGAGTGCGTGAGATGGCTAGAAAGGAGTTTTTATGACTTGACGTGCTGATGGAGAGTGAACAGTGTAACATTTATGAAGGGCTTCAGGGAAACCGGTTAGCTGGACCTGAGTCCTGGAGGCGGGAAGTACAGTACCTGCGCTCCAAAAAAGGGGTAGAGATATGTTGCAGTTTTTAAACTGTAGTGTAAAAACGCCTCTGGCAAGATAATGATGGAGTGAGTGATGATGAAAGTGGTTTATCAGTGATTAAGTAGGATTAAGTATAATTTCCCCCAACCCTCTTTAAGAATGACAGTGTTCTGGTCCTCGAAGACCAGCTGCTGTTAGTCACCCATAAAAAGCTACGGTATCTGGCTTTCTCTGTCTTCCAGTATCAGCTGCTCTAGCTTGCTGTAATGGTCTCACTAGACCTGATACTGCCAAATTCTTTCATGGTTACAGTAGAATTACCAGTTTTGACAGTCTCTTCTGATGAGCTGCTGTATCTTGCAGCACTGGTCCCATTAGAGCTTCTGTTATGGTAACTCTAGACCATCCTGTTGTAAAGGTCCCCTTATACCAGTGCTGCATGCTGGTGTTGTGGTCATCCTAGACCAGCAACTGCATGCTACTATTGTGGTCACCCTAGATTAGCTGCTGAATTCTGCTGTAACAATTTCCTTAGATCAGCTGCTGTATCCTACCTTTAACCCTATTTCCCGGGTTGGAGCGTGCGAGATTATTAATGACATCAGAGGCCATCTTTGTCCTCTTCACCCCAAAGTGGCATACCACCTGGTTGCTTAGGATTCAAGGTAGAGGTCCAAACTTCCCAGGATGGAACCAGACTTCCTCCTGGAAAAGAACAGTCCTGGCTACTAATGAGACCTAAGTTTGGAAGCTTCTGAGAAACACTGTGAATATCAGGGATCGAACCACTGAAATTCAGTATGAGGTGATAGCGTTGCCAACCAAGCCACGGGATACCTAGTTAATGGTAGTTTGTGATAGTTAATGGTATTCTGATAGCTGTATTTTAAAAGCCTCAATGGGCAAATGTATTATAAAAAGTATGGAGCTTAACCTCTTTACATTCATGAGTCAAGGATTTAGAAGGGAGACGAGAGAGAGCACTTGACCCGACAGGGATCAGCTGGGCAGAGGTCTGCTGGGCAGGGATCAAAGAGGTCATCCTGTGCTTTTTGTGGAAGTTGACGCTAGTTTCTTATTTGGATTCTCGAGTGCGTTATTACGAGAGATCTTCAATAAGTATAATGGCGTATTTCCTCAGTGTATTTGCATTCTCTATATTTTCAAAATAATGTAATTAACCTTATTCGTTTATACAAATTTCAAGAATATTACATAAGTTTTCGAATGTATGATATATTCATAATCCCACACTATTTTCCCTTCCTTCATGGTGAGAAGATTCATTTATCAATTAGGAATTGTTAAAAGCAGAACGGTCTATCAGCAAATAAATAATAGTTCTCAGGAAAGTGATCTCTCAGGGATTAAGAGTGGTTATCAGTAGAGAGATCTATTAGGGTTTTAGTGGTTACAGTTAAGTGATTTATTAGAGATTTAGTGGTTTATCAGTAGAGTAAAACTTCAGGGATTAGAGAGAATCTAAGTTTGACTTCTCCCTTTCTCCCTCCTTTGATATGAAATTGTGTTCTGGTCTTACTACATCAGCGTCTGTCATGTTCTCTTGACATGCTGCAGTATCCTTCTGTCAAAGTGTCCCTAGATCAGCTCCAGCTTTCTATTGGAATGGTCTTCCTATACCAAGCTCTCATTTTTAGTAACTGTACCCATAGACCATCTTCTGAATCCTGTAGCATAGGCCTCTATTGATTACTTAATCCCTCATGCTGTTATGATTGCCCTAGACCATCCTGTTCTAATGGTCTCAGTATACCAGATGCTGTGCCCTTTAGTAATTATTCTCCTAGACCAACTGCTGCAACATAATGTCACTGTTGCCCTAGGCAAATAAATATCATGGGAAAATTAGAGCTTGGCCTCTGTCCATCCAGAAGTCAGGGCCTTCAATAAGAAGTGACAGCGACTGAGCCAGATGTCACCTAGGAAAACCAAAAAATTCGTCCTGGCATTTTGTTATGAAAGTTGAGGCTAATTTATCATCAGTTGGACTCTCATGTGTGTGTGCTACGAAGAGAGTTCTATAGCAAACTGAAATGGAAGGGTAAATTACTGATTTTATTTGTATCGCCTCTATTTTTAAAAAGTGTTTAAAAAAATATATTTCCCATATTTTATTACAGTGGAACCCCGGTTTTCACACGCCCCAGTTATCAGACGATTCGGTTTTAGAACAGTGTTTTGTGCAAAATTTTGCTATGGATATCGGACCTTGATAAAGAAATCATACATATCAGACGTGTCCGCCTGGGCCGCTCATATGTTCATGACTCACTCTTGGGCACATTAAATGATTTGTTTTACGTTAATATAGACATTTTCATTAATCCATCTATGGTATTTTCTTCAAAATTATATAAGAAACAAGTTACATAGTATACGCAATGTTTATGTTATATCGAGGGGTGGTAGTCGGTGGAGGGAAAACATTACGTTTTCTCTTTTTCTCTGGTTGTGCATTAGAGAAAACTGTAAGGATCTGCATCTGGCTTTTGTTTACAATTCTCGGCATGGAATTATTCATTACTTCTCCCTTTGATTATGATGGCATCTAAAGGTAGTTGTTAGAAACGATTAAACTTGGTGAACAAGGTATGTCAATGGTAATATGGCCCTGGGCTGCATTAAATATTGGGTAGCTGTGTAGGTAGGTGCATGTATGTAGCCCAGGCTTGTAGACAGCCTGTACTGTCTGCACAGACAGCCTATACTGTCTGCCAGCTTAGTTCATATTATGCACCACTCAAGTGCTGCCCTCTCGGCCTGCCCAGGTCTGTGGGACGCTGGTCCCACATGATCTCACACTCTCAGCAGCCTAGCAGCAAGGCACAAGGTCGACTAGTTCTCTCCCTCTCGTGGGCAAGGCCCTACCAGGCCATGGGCACAACACATTACAAAAAAAGAAAGAAGCCTCCGAAGACGTATCATTTACTCCCCGCTTTCAGCTCACCAAATAATCTCGTTATAAATGGTGGAAAGCAGTGGTTGCAGCAGTTGTGTTTGCCCAGAGAGAGGAAGGAAGGAATGAAGTTGTTCACTTCATCATCCTACACAAGTAACATCCATCTCTCAGTGAGTTATCATGATGTCGTGTCTGCACGTTTCAGCACCCAGACACAGGTACAAGCAGGATCTAGCCGAAATTTGCCGAATTTCTTCGAGAATTGTAAGTGGTGTCCCAGTGGCCCCATGCCACAGCATCCCACGCTGTTTCTCAAGTCATGTGTTCAGCGTCACTTGTATGTTCTGCTGTTGTTCAGCTCAGCACAGCTATTTCAGCAAGTCAGAGGTGAGTTTTGTGGTGATTTCTGCATTCAGTGTGTCTCCCTGTGTTTGTGGGTGGGAGAGAAGAGGAGGAACTGGTCGTTCCTCGCCTTGTCCACGCTCGCCCTGCTGTACACTCACACCTCACTCGCCTACCACCACTATGTTCATCACTCCCTCTGCTGTGTTTTTCTGCTGTTTTCATTGCCAGAGCTGTGTATCCGAGTGCCCGAGGCCACTCAAAGCCATGCGGATCAGCAAGCCACGTGGATCAGCAAGCCATGTGGATCAGCAAGCCACGTGGATCAGCATGCCACGTAGATCACCAAGCCACATGGATCAGGAAGCCACATGGGTCAGCAAGCCATGTGGATCAGCATGCCATGTGGATCACGACACCACGTGGATCCCAACGCCATGTGGGGTGTGGACAAAGCCACGTGGATCTACAAGCCATGTGGATCTACAAGCCATGTGGATCTACAAGCCACGTGGATCTACAAGCCACATGGGTTACCAAGCCAGATGTCCCAGGCCACATGCTGTGGTCTGCTGCCCGCATCACATTGATGTCACCGACAATGCTGCCCGAATTCACGACGTCACCCACGATACTGTCTGACATCACAATGTCTGCCTTACATCACCTCAATATGTCTGCTAATGTCACAATGCTGCTGACGTCATGCCTGACATCACATGTCACATCGAGTGTTCTAGTATTTATTTCAGTATTGTCAAGAAGATTGAGAGAAGATATATGTCGTGTGTTAATTAATTCCTCTCAGTCAGTGATCTCACATGTTAGTGTATGGCTTAGTGTCAATTTTGTGCACAGAAAAGCATCATTTGCTAGTTAAGCCATGTTGTACCACATGTACCGCGGGTGTGTGTAAAGTTTTCTGTGTGTCCAGTGTGGTCTGCGGTCAGACCCCTGAATAGCACCACTGTGTTAAGTCACCCGGTGTGACCAGCGCGTTTGACAGCTGATATTACTCAGCCCCGAGCCTCTTGTACAGAAAGCTCTTATTGTTCGCCGCTCGTGATGTTCTGCAGAATCGTACCTGCTACGATACCCATCGAGATTTGTTTCACTTCACCTCCAGACCTTCAGAGTGCAGTTATATATACAGAAACAAGTCTGGGGAAGCTTAGACTAACCTCTGCTATAACTCCAACTGCCGAGAGAATGACACTCGTCAAGCCGCAGTTAGCCCTGTCAGCAGGCACTGTGTCAGCCTCCCGTCACAAGCTTCAGTGTGCAGCCTGCACGAAGATGTCATTTTGACTGCTAGCTCGCTCACTGCAGTCTGGCGTATGATGTTACGCCTCCCAGATGTTTCGCCCAGTCGTCTCTGCCACGACTCGCCCCCACAACTCGCTCCACGCTCGCCGGCAGTGGCAGCCCAGCTACAGTACCAGTCGAGAAGTGTCCTCCTGAGACGCTTGCCAGAAGTCCTGCCCAGTTGCCGAGTTTTGGCGACGCCTCACTCGAGGGCAACAGCATGTCGTGCCCCAGGTTGAGTGAAACCTGCAGTGACTCCTACGATGTCTGCTTCACCGTTCTAGAGGAGACCGTACCTCGTTACGTCACAGCTCAGCCGCAGAGATATCGTCTGTGTTGCAGTATCTGTCCAGATGCAGGAAGGCGTGCAGTGATGCCCTTTGATGCTCACTGCCTATGACCACGATGTTTAACACACCCCCACATGTTTTTTTTCTTCCCTCCCTGTAGGAAGTTTTTTTTTTCCATGTTCATATGTATATATAAGTTTTTTTATTTTGTGTTCTGTGCCCTATTCCTACGAGAGAGAGACCGAGCTTTTTGCGAGGTAGGTGGCCGAGAGTATGTAGATAGCCTGTACTGTCTGCACAGACAACCTATGCTGTCTGCCAGTTTAGTTCATATTTCGTGCCACTAAAGTGCTGCCCTCTGGGCCTGCCCAGGTCTGTGGGACGCTGATCCCACGTGCTCACACTCTCTCAGCTGCCTAGCAGCAAGACACTAGTCCTGCAAGCTCTCTCCCTTGTGGGCATGGCCCTACCTGGGCCATGGGCACAACACACAAGCATGTGTACCCACCACGACTTTTGCAAATAAAGTAAGAAGCCTCTGAAGACGTATCATTTACTCCCCGCTACCAGCATCACCAAATAGTCCTGTTACAGGCTACCTACTGGCTACCTACCTCTACCGCCCTACATGAAGACTACAAATATTTTAAGGCAAGTAATGAATGTGGAAATGTTGGTGGATGACCACAGGGCTGCAACTGAAGAGTTGCAACACTATAGTTCATCTTTAAAAAAATTGTTTTGTTAGTATTTTTGGGTGAGAACGGATTAACTGTATTTACATTATTTCTTATCATCGGAAATATTGATTCAGTTTTCGCACGTTTCAGTTTTAAAATGGCCTTCTGGAACGGATTAAGTTCCAAAACCAGGGTTCCACTGTATTAAATTTTGCAGTATATTGTGTAAGTTTTCATATCCGTAAAATATTCAAAATCTCGTACCATTTCATCAGTAGTGATGTATCAGGTATTAAGGGTAGTTATCAGGACAAACTATCAAAGATTAATAGTAATCAGGAGAAAGATCTATCAGGAATTAAGAAGAATCTAAGGCTGACTTCCCTCACGTCCTCTTTTCCTCACTACTACATACCGTTACATTCTATTTTTACCAACAGCTCTTACTGTTTTGAAAGAGATGACCAGTTGTCATCTCTCTACACCATGTAAACATCTTTAAAGATGTAAACATCTTTAAAACTTTTGCATCGCGGTTTACCTAGACCAGCTGCTTCTGTTTCTTGTTTCAATTCCTGTAGACCTGCTGCTGTATCCTGTTATTATGGCCAAGACCTGCTGCTTTATCCATAGTTTATGCCATAGTTTACCGAGATCAAATTCTACCATCTCTTCTCTAGACCAGCTGCTGTTATGGTCGCCCTACAGCAGCTGCAGTTACGATTACCCTAGACCAGCTGTTCCTATGGTAACCCTAGACCAGCTGTTGTTATAGTCACCCTAGACCAGCTGCTGTCATGGTCAGACCAGCTGCAGTTTTGGTCACCCTAGAGCAGCTACAGTTATGGTCACCCTAGTGCAACTGCTGTTATGGTCACGTTAAAGCAGCTGCAGTTACGGTCACCCTAGAACAACTGCTGTTATGGTCCCCTTAAACCACCTATAGTGGTTTGCATTCGTTTTATTTCCATGAACTCATTAAGTTCTCACAAACTTTATTAAGTCACAGATTTGCGGGTTTCAGTCACATAAATTGCAGTAAGGATCAGTCCAAGGCAAGGGAGGATGAGTGAATTCCATGGAAGACGATCCACCAGAGGTATCGAAGTCCTTCCTTAAATGAGATATTATCAGGATAATCACCGAAACTGAAATCAAAGTTGTTCCATTTGTTAAAGAACATAAGAAAGAAGGAACACTGTAGCAGGCCTACTGACCCATGCGGAGCAGATCCATGTGCCCCCCACCGGATTAGCCCAATGACCCACCCAGTCTGGTCACCTCCACTCAAGGAAGGAGCCCGGCACTAGACCCAGCAGCACAAGCTAGTTAGGTCCAACTCACACCCACCCACACCCACTCATGCATTTATCTAACCTATTTTTAAAACTACACAACGTTGTAGCCTCAATAGCTGTACTCAGGAGTTTGCTCCACTCATCCACAACTCTATTACTAAACCAGTGCTTTCCTATATCCTTCCTGAATCTGAATTTTTCCAACTTGAAACCATTGCTGCGAGTCCTGTCCTGGCTGGAAATTTTCAGCACGCTATTTACAATCTCGTTATTCCTGTTTTCCATTTATACACCTCGATCGTGTCTCCCCTAATTCTACGCCTTTCGAGAGAGTACAGACTCAGGGTTCTCAGTCTCTCCTCATAGGGAAGATTTCTGATACATGGGATCATCTTTGTCATCCTCCTCTGTACGTTTTCCAGAGCATTTATATCCATTCTGTAATACAGTGACCAGAACTGAGCAGCAAAGTCTAAATGAGACCTAACCATGGAAATATAGAGTTGAAGAACAACCTGAGGACTTCTCTTATTTATACTTCTAGATATGAAGCCAAGAATTCTGTTAGCTTTATTGTGAACACTAATGCACTGTTGTCTTGGTTTTAGATTACTGCTAACAAGAACTCCTAAATCCTTTTCGCAATCAGTAGTATTAAGATCTACATTATTTAGTTTATATGTGGCATGGTTATTTGCATTTGTCTATATTAAACTGCATCTGCCACTTCTCCGACCATTGCATCAGACTATTCAAATCATCCTGGAGTGCTCTAGTGTCCTCATTAGAATGAATTGGATGGCCTATTTTGGTGTTATCAGCAAATTTGCTTATGTCGCTATTTATTCCCTCATCTATGTCGTTTATGTAAATTGTGAGCAACAACGGGCCCAACACTGAGCCCTGTGGAACACCGCTTGTGACGTGCCCCCATTCTGATTTCTCCCCATTTATGCAAACTCTCTGCTGCCTATTTGTCAGCCATGCCTCTACCCAGGAAAAAAATTCTCCTTCTATTCCGTGTGCCTTATTAAGTTTGCTGAATAGCCTCTGATGTGGAACTCTATCGAAAGCCTTACTGAAGTCCATATACACAATATCATATTCATTACCATGATCAACCTCCTCAAACACTTTAGTGAAAAAAGTTAGTAAATTCGTAAGACATGAACGCCCCTTTGTAAAACCGTGTTGAGATTCATTAATCAATCTGTGCCTATCAAGATGGCTACGAATTGCTTCGGCAATTATTGATTCCATAAATTTTCCCACTATGGAGGTAAGGCTTGTTGGTCTATAGTTCGAAACCAAGGACCTATCACCTGCCTTGTAAATAGGTATTACATTTGCCATTTTCCACTTATCAGGCACTATGCCAGTGTGTAGTGATATGTTAAAAAGATTAGCCAAAGGTATGCTAAGTTCCTCTTTACATTCCTTTAACACCCTTGCAAACAGTTCAGCAGGACCTGGGGATTTGTTAGGTTTTAGTTTATTTGTCTGAGGACCATGTCACTAGTTACCGCAATCATTCATAGTTTATTATCGTCCTCTTCTACATAACCTATTATTTCAGGAATATCGCTAGTATTTTCCTGGGTGAAAACTGAGAGGAAGTAGGTATTGAGAATTTCATACATATCCTTATCACTGTCAGTGATCTGACCTGAGTTACTCTTAAGTGGGTCTATCTTGTCCCTAATCTTACTTCTGTATACCTGAAAGAACCCTTTTGGGTTAGTCTTTGAATCCCTTGCGAACTTAGCCTCATAATCCCTTTTTGCTTTTCTTATTCCTTTCCTTATTTATTAAATGTATTGAATTCTTAACTGCGCATCCCCTCTTTTGATACGCCTATATATGCCTTTCTTTTGACCAATGAGATGCTTTAATCTATTGTTCATCCATTTAGGATCATTTTTGTTAGATCTAATTTCCCTACTCAGAACAAAAGTTGTCTGGGCAGCTAGAACTATGCTCTGAAAAACGTCATATTGGCAACCAAGATCACCTACCTGACCCATAGTCAGGACATCCCAATTTAGCCCACCCAGGTAATTTTTCAATCCCGTGAAGTCGGCCAAGCGAAAATCTGGGACAGAGATTTGATTGCAGTTATCTGGGTAATTCCATGATATATTGAAATTAAGTGATTTGTGATCACTTTCCCCAAGCTCATCATTAACCTCAAGATTATTAATTAGTGACTCTTTGTTGGCAAGAACCAAGTCAAGCAGATTGTTTCCTCTAGTTGGTTCTGTCACAACCTGTTCTAAAAGCAATCCTGAACCGTATCAAGAAAGTCACTAGACTCAAGATTTCCTGTCATATTGTTCCAATCAATTTGTCTAAAGATAAAATCTCTAATTATCACAACATTTTCATATCTAGATGCCTTATGAATTTCGTCCCATAACAGCTTACTGCACTCCCTATTAAGGTTTCGGGGCCTATAAATCACACCCAAAATTAATTTGTCACGACCTTCGAGAAACTGTAGCCAAACAGATTCTGTGTCCAATATTTCTTATCTTATATCATATCTAAGACAATTTTATTTTTTTCTGACAAACATCGCCACTCCACCACCCTTCCTGTTGACCCTATCAGTGTGGAATAGTTTATAACCATGTATGTTGCATTCAGAAGGCATTTCTCTATCTTTCAGGTTGAACCAGGTTTCTGTTATACCAATAATATCTATATTGACATTTATTGTGGCAACGTTTCACTCTCCAGGAGCTTGATAAAGCTCCTGGAGAGCGAAACGTTGCCACAATATCTATATTACCTACACTTGCAAGTAATCTTAGATCATCTATCTTATTTCTTAGACTCCTTCTATTTGTTTAGTAAACCTTAAGAGAGCTAGTCCCTCGTTGCCCTCTGCGATCTCTCATTGTTTGTTCAGCAATTGATTTGCCATTACTAGCAATTTTATTTTCAATATTGTCTTTTAAACATATCCCTGAGGTATTCCGGTAATAACTGCTGTTTTTAACCCTAATGCTGCAGCCTGATTGTTTCCCACAAATACCCATACCTCTATAATCTATCAGTTTAAATTCCTAGACAAGTCATCAATTACTCTCTCAATCGAATTGGCTAATGCAATCACTCGTTCCCCAGAGAGACGAACCCCATGCCTTGCATACATATCACGTTTGCCAAAAAATAGGTCCGAGTTATCAATGAATGGGATTGCAAGTTCCTTGCAGTACCTGTCTAGCCAGTAATTTATACCAATTGTCGTAGACATCCATTCATTGCCCACTCCCTTTCTAGGCAAGATGCTACATATGACTGGGATCCCTCCCTTAGACCTAACTACTTCTATGGCTGACTTATACTTATCCAGAAGCTCCTGTTTCCTGCCCTTCCCAATGTCATTACCCCCAGCACTAAGACAGATAATGGGCTTGTTCCCATTACCTGACATAATATTATCCAACCTGCTGACTATGTCACCAACACCAGCTCCTGGAAGGCACACTCTCTGTCTGACCTTTCTGTCTCTGTTACAGAAAGCTCGGTCCATATATCTTACCTGAGAATCACCTACTATTAAAATATTCTTACCTTGATTAGCAGGGGAATCAGTGGTACCTTCAACCTCACTAACCACTGAAGTGCACTCGTCCTGGAGAATAGAGAATCGATTTCTTACCTTCACATTTCTCTGTTAACCCTCCTTATCTTCCTTCTTCTTGAACTGTGAACCACTTGCCACTTAAAGCGGCTGCCACTATCGCTGCTCGTGACCATTTCCTCCTTACCAGTTAAATCCTTCTCACACTCACTCCCAAACTCATCTAGGTGAAGCTTCAGTCTCCTGTTTTCCTCCTGAAGAAGTAGAACCTCCTTCTTCAGCACTTTAACCTGAGCTTCTAAAACACTACAACAAGCCATGGTGCTTGGTATCATCCCACGCTAACTCCCAGAGCTTAGGGCAGTTATGACCGCAGGTGACCACTGACCTCATGATGACGTTATGGTAAACCTTGGTGCGATATCATGTTTTGCAATATGGGATGATATCATGCTTTGTAACGTGGTACAATGTCATGCTTTGTAATGTGGTACAATGCCATGTTTTGTAACATGGTCCAATGCCATGTTTTGGAGCATGGTACAATGTCATGTTATGTAACATGGTACAATGCCATGTTATGTAACAAGGTACAATGCCATGTTTTGTAACATGGTACAATGCCATGTTATGTAACATGGTACAATGCCATGTTTTGTAACATAGTACAATGCCATGTTTTGGAGCATGGTACAATGTCATGTTATGTAACATGGTACAATGCCATGTTATGTAACAAGGTACAATGCCATGTTTTGTAACATGGTACAATGCCATGTTATGTAACAAGGTACAATGCCATGTTTTGTAACATGGTACAATGCCATGTTATGTAACATGGTACAATGCCATGTTTTGTAACATAATACAATGCCATGTTTTGGAGCATGGTACAATGTCATGTTTTGGAGCATGGTACAATGTCATGTTTTGGAGCATGGTACAGTGCCATGTTTTAAAGCATGGTACAATGCCAAGTTTTGGAGCATGGTACAATGCCATGTTTTGGAGCATGGTACAATTGTTAAAGCATAATGGCAAACTTGGGCCTGCAAGTTTTAAGACTGACTCGGGATGGTTAGGTTAGGTAAGGTTTGTCAGGAAACAGGACAAGTGTCGCGTGACGCAGGTGCTAGTCATATGATGACCCGCAGAAGCATCTTCTTGATATTATCATGGGTTAGATTACCACCAGTACCAGTACTTCTTTACAGTTGAGCTAGTACTAGTCACAGCCGTGTTGGTGCGCGTTGAAGATACTGGAGCTAGTACTCGTCACATCAGTGTTGGTGTGCGTTGAAGATACTGGAGCTAGTACTCGTCACATCAGTGTTGGTGTGCGTTGAAGATACTGGAGCTAGTACTCGTCACAGCCGTGTTGGTGTGCGTTGAAGATGCTGGAGCTAGTACTCGTCACATCAGCGTTGTTGTGCGTTGAAGATACTGGAGCTAGTACTCGTCAGCGCCGTGTTGGTGTGCGTTGAAGATGTTGGAGCTAGTACTCGTCACAGCCGTGTTGGTGTGCGTTGAAGATAATGGAGCTAGTACTCGTCACAGCCATGTTGGTGTGCGTTGAAGATAATGGAGCCAGTACTCGTCACAGCAATGCTTGTATTAGATTAGCCTGTAAAAACATGTATTTGAGTTACACTGGAACCCACTCAAGACTAAAGTGTAAATAATTATACCATGCTGGGTGAATTTTGTACAGCCGGCATGGTGGGTCCCCCGCTAGCTTCCTAGTTTCAGGACTGACTTGCCGCAGTTTATAAATGTGACTTGTTATTCGAGGCATTGCAGTTGTATTCTTAACTTTAATTTGTTAAATCATTTAGAAAATGTAATCATTGTACTGTGTGATGTTTTGTGTAAAGGTATTGAGTTGAGGTGCGTCCCTCAGTAAATTGGATACGTCCATAATTTAACTTGTTGAGAAAGTGTCTTTATTTGTTTCGTCCGTAACCTAACATAAAACGTCCATAACTTAATTTGCTGACCCAATAACCTCATTTGTTGAATCCACTAATCTTTTGTTACGTCCGTAAACTGATATGTCGCGTTGGAAAGCAAATTTGCTGTGTATATTAAATGCAATTTGCCTGTAAATTTAATTTGCTGTGTCCGTAAACTAATTTGAAAAAGTCATTGGAATAATAATAATACAGATAATGATGTGTGTGACCTACGTATCGTTGTTAATGCTGAAATTGAAATATATGGTGCCAGAATAATATTGATTTGCAAAATATATTAATCATTAATATATTTAGTTAAGATATTCTCGTGGTATTTGGCAGAGTGCTTCAGTATACCAGTTTACTGACACTGCTATTAATCAGTTATTTATAAATCTTCAATACATCTCAAATTCTCAAACGTTCCCTGGTGTTCCCAATGTCTCTCTATCTTTACACACTGCCGTCTCTCTTTCCATTATTTATTTAACCACTCTTCATTTACAATCGTCTCTGTGCCATATTTTTCATCATCTTTCCCAGGCATGACAGTACTCACACACCAGCCGATTACAATACTCACACAACAGGCTATGAAAATACACACCAGGCCATGGCAATACTCACACACCAGGCCATGAAAATACACACCAGACCATGGCAATACTCACAACAGGCCATGAAAATACACACCAGGCCATGGCAATACTCACACAACAGGCTATGAAAATACACACAAGGCCATGGCAATACTCACACAGGCCATGAAAATACACACCATGCCATGGCAATACTCACACAACAGGCCATGAAAATACACACCAGGCCATGGCAATACTCACACAACAGGCCATGAAAATACACATCAGGCCATGGCAATACTCACACAACAGGCCATGAAAATGCACACCAGGCCATGGCAATACTCACACAACAGGCCATGAAAATACACACCAGGCCATGGCAATACTCACACAACAGGCCATGAAAATACACACCAGGCCATGGCAATACTCACACAACAGGCCATGAAAATACACACCAGGCCATGGCAATACTCACACAACAGGCCATGAAAATACACACCAGGCCATGGCAATACTCACACAACAGGCCATGAAAATACACACCAGGCCATGGCAATACTCACACAACAGGCCATGAAAATACACATCGGGCCATGGCAATACTCACACACCAGGCCACAACAATGCTTACAAACCTGGCCATGACAATACTCACATACCAGGCTCCGACAAAAATTACGTAGTGGGGCATGACAAGAGGAAAGGAGATGCAGAGAGACATGACAAGAGGAAACAAGATGTAGAGGGGCATGACAAGAGGAAAGAAGCAGCATGTATCAGGTCATGACAACTGGTATGAGTCACCTCGTTGACTTACATATTTATATTAACTGTTGGAAAAAATAACCAATCACTGGCGGAGAGTAAAGCTTTCTTTCTCTCCAGTAGAGCTTTATCGTGTAGAGCTTTATCGTGTAGAGCTTTATCGTGTAGATCTTTATCGCGTATAGCTTTATCGTGTGTAGCTTTATCGTGTATAGATTTATCGTGTAGAGCTTTATCGTGTAGATCTTTATCGCGTATAGCTTTATCGTGTGTAGCTTTATCGTGTATAGCTTTATCGTGTAGAGCTTTATCATGTAGAGCTTTATTGTGTAGAGTTTATCAAATAGAGCTTATCAAATAGAACTTTATCAAGTAAACATTATCAGAACGGTTCACAGCAGGTTGCAGTGCGCCTTCCTGTCTTCACACTGTCTGCAGTGAACCATTATAACCCGACATAAGATTAGCCAAACGCAGATACAAAGTCTTAACAGCATCTTAACACTAATTACAAGGGTTTTACCAGTTTGTTAAGAAAAGATCGTGGGAAATGGCAGGTGACTTTAATTTAACTCTGAATAGCTTAAGAATAATCACCAAAACATTAATAATTTCTTTCCTCTTCCACACAAGACTGTACAAATGAGACGAATTAACATTCACAGAAGTCCTAACGAAAATATACAATGCACTGTCATAGACGCAGTTCCCAAACAAACAAAAAAATGAACATATATTCAGTAAGTCTCAATGTTCGTAAGGATTTTAAAAGTGGAAATTAGCAAGTCATTGACTTGCCTCTTTGATAAATCACACACGAGATGTTTATGTCGTGCCGAATAGGTAAAAGTTGTTCTTCTTGCCGAATAGGGCAAGCGAAAATTTGTGTATGCAATAATTTCGCAAAAATTTATCTGAACCTAACGAAAAAAATATTTCATTTGTTTGTTAAATTATTGGAAACTTATCTAAAATATATTTAGTTGGGTTAGGCTAGATTAAATTGCGCTGGTTATAATAAGGTTAGGTAAGTTTTCTAAGGTTTATTTGGTACAAAATTGTTAATTTTAACATTAGCATAAATGAAAAAAAATCTTTCAACGTATAAGAAAATTTTTTAGAAATTAATTATTTTTAAATGAACTCTTGTTAACTGATCAACTTGACCTATTCAGCACGACATATACACAGGGAGGTGTATATATCTCAGGTGTATTAGCTGAGAATATATACTTTTATCTTGTCCGCTGTGAGTAAGGTTACGTGGAGCTATAATTACCCTCGTGCCGTCCATGGTCTCTGAACTTCATAAACCAACCTATAAATCACTGACAATGGTTTATGTGCGGAACTCTAGATTAGATCCAATAAGCAAAGAAACGAGGTGAGTACGGTGTTCCCTGGTGGTGACATGTGTTCCCTGATGGTGACATGTGATCCTTGGTGGTGACATATGTTCCTTGGTGGTGACTGGTGATGACATGTGTTCCTTGACACTTGTATTGTCGTGTGTGTAGCTTTAAATTGAACACGGTTCACAAACACTTGTGCTCGTACTTAGTTCCCACAAATTCTTCTGGTGGTAGTTATTAGCCTTGTCTGTGATGCTTATCAACATTGGAGGGTTCCACAAGACTAGTGGAGGTGACCACAAGCACTAGTAGAGGTAACCACAAACACTGGTGGAGGTGACCACAAATACTAGTGCAGATGACCACAAGCAATAGTAGAGTTGACCACAAACACTTTAAGAAGTATTTGTGAAAGTTACGACACATTACAATGATTCTGATTTCCACACTGCTGATAATACTGACGTCCACACGGCTGGTATTAAAGTTTGTCCACAAAATTAATTTGTAGGTACCCACAAATGTTGTTCATTTTCGAGAGAGCGGTTACAAGCAGTAACACAGACCAGTCGAAGGAACGGGTTATCTCGATTGTAGCTATGGTGTTGCGCTAGTAACCTTTGTGTTATGCTGGTAGCCCTCGTTCTGCACTAGCAATGGGTGGGTGGCTACCAGGAAGAGGGCAGCATCCCGCAGTAAGACAGAAGAGTAGACCTCCTGCTGCACTAGCAATGGGTGGGTGGCTACCAGGAAGAGGGCAGCATCCCGCAGTAAGACAGAAGAGTAGACCTCCTGCTGCACTAGCAATGGGTGGGTGGCTACCAGGAAGAGGGCAGCATCCCGCAGCAAGACAGAAGAGTAGACCTCCTGCTGCACTAGCAATGGGTGAGTGGCTACCAGGAAGAAGGCAGCATCCCGCAGCAAGACAGAAGAGTAGACCTCTTGCTGCACTAGCAATGGGTGGGTGGCTACCAAGAAGACGGCAGCATCCCGCAGCAAGACAGAGGAGTGGACCTCCTGCTGCACTAGGTGAAGGTGGCCACAAAGGTGAGTGTAGCAGCCAAAAGTCCCAAGGACACATCGTACGGAGAGCAGCCTCCATGATGCATTGCCTCCGGATGTTCCCCTGAAAATTGAAGACAGCTGTATTATACCGCAATAGAGACACATACAGAGCTGGAGTTACACTCGAAGGTGGTATTCACAAAACATTATGATAATACAATATACAAGAGAACTGCATAGCATGACCTCTGATACCACAATGTTCTAGTTTAATTAAGATATAGTCTATTGTATCGAAAACTTTCCTAATAAGGATTAAGGAAACAGTGAATGTTAATTATTCTCAGAGATTCATAAAGTTTAGCTTCTGTAAAATTGCAGTATTTAATTAATATTATTATTATTAGTTACTTGGTTAATGGGGTTTAATTAAAGCTTATCGACTGCGACTACAATAAGGGCATGAAGACTCTCATTCAAGAATACTTTAATCTCTACAATAGAGATAAAAATAAATTCCCAGCATTTATACACTGAGAGAAATACACCTATAGGTGCATATATCTTGTGATTATTAATTAATATATTATTATTTATATTATCATTATTTTTATGATTATTGGTAGTAATAGCAATATCTCACTGAATTATTTTTCTGCGTTATTCTAAATTAACTTCTACCTAATATGCTATTTAAAATCATTGTAAACTTTTGAAATAATCTTATTTTGGTGCGAGTAATAAGATCAATAGTAGTATAATTTCTGACACAGTGGCAATAACCCTTACAATACATGGAGTCAGCGAAAGAATTTTGCAGACCAAGACAGGTGTAACTTTAAATGGATCTTATGAAATAGACTCTTTTTTGAAGCCTATACATGTACTTGTAGAAATAAAGATTATTTTATCATTATTGTTATTTACACATATGCTCTAATTTATCATCTAACTTCATATTTTATTGTCTGCTAGAGAAAAAATGTTTCAAGTGGCATTTTAAAAATTACTAGAGTTGTATACAACGGTTACCAAGATAAGGTAAGATTTGTTTGAACTTTTAACCCGGAAGATTATTGGTCCTTCAATTTTGTCTCCCAGGATGCGATCCACATCAGTCAACTAATACCCAGGTACCTGCTTACTGCAAGATGAACAGGGATAGCAGGGATACAGCTTACAAGATAAATGACTTCTCAAACATAGGATCTAATCTCGCCAGTAAAATCCCACGTACCAATGCCCGTGCCGGCGACTACCTAGATGGGAATTTCCCAAATTCCTTCTATCTTGTACCAACTGAGCCCACGGAAGTCACTGCGATCATAAAGTCACTTAAAAATAACTAGGGGAATCTGTCTCACGTCCCACCATTATTGTACAAGCATGAGGCCCATGTCCTTTCGCATGCTATTACATTACTTTTTAACAAGTCACTAGAAACTAGCACTTTCCCGACACTACTCAAGACTGCAAGGGTAACACCAATACATAAAGGTGGTGACCCTACAGATGTAAACAACTATAGGCCAATATCAAACTTACCATTGCTATCCAAAATATTCGAGAAACTCGTGCACAGGAGACTGTATTCATTTATAACGGCACAAAACATACTCAACCCTTGCCAATTTGGATTCAGGAAAAATAAAAGCACTAATGATGCAATTATAAAAATGCTAGACCTGCTTTACACAGAATTGGAACATAAGGAATATCCGCTAGGATTTTTTATTGACCTAAGAAAAGCGTTTGACACAGTTGTCCACGGCATCCTACTCCACAAACTTGACCACTATGGTATAAGAGGCCATGCGCTTGCATATTTCAAATCCTACCTTTCTAGTAGGTATCAGTATGTCACCATTAAAGACACAGCCTCATCAATACGGCCACTTGATACTGGAGTTGCGCAGGGAAGTGTCTTTGGACACCTGCTCTTCCTCATTTACATCAATGATCTTCCAAACATATCCCAACACCTGAAACCCATTCTCTTTGCTGACGACACGACTTATGTCATCTCCCACCCTAATCTTGCCACCCTCAACACCATTGTTAACGAGAAGCTGCTCAAAATATCGACTTGGATGACAGCCAATAAACTTACACTTAACACTGACAAATCCTACTATATTATGTTTGGTAGCAGAGCAAGTGTTGCGCAACTTAACATTAAGATCGACAACACTCTAATTGCCAGACATAATGAGGGCAAATTCCTTGGCTTATTCCTCGACAACAACCTAAATTTCAGCACCCATATCCAACACATAACAAAAAAAAGTATCCAAAACTGTGGGGATCCTCTCCAAGATACGATACTACGTGCCGCAAACTGCCCTTCTCACATTATACCTGTGAAGGCTTACTCAGCCCTGTAACAACTTCAGACAGTATTAGCAAGGCTGGCTCCTCCTCAGGAAAATTAATGAATAGAAAAAGAACAAAAACTGACAAACAAACACTTTATTGTTTAGAAAATATAAAATATAAAACACTTAAATATGAAATATTGATCCTACCTTAAAGAAAATGAAAAATGAAAAATATAAATGATATCTGAATTCAACGCTAAGATATATATATATATATATATATATATATATATATATATATATATATATATATATATATAAAACTTGGGTGTCTGGTGTTGGTGACACGGCGTGTTGTTGAAATCGTAGCCGTTGCCGATGATGGGGGGGGGGGGGGTCGCAGGTGTTGGTGACAACCCACCGGCTCGTTCTTCAAAGATTTTATGGCCGTCAATAATCCGTCCAGATGACAGGAAAGCAGGTTTTCTCCACTGCAATGATGAGGGGTTACGTCCTGCAACTTCATACAGGTGCACGTTAGTCCGTCTCCTTCAATTCTACTCATTGATTGGCAGGTGACCCTCTCTGTCATTTCAAGCTGTAAAGAGAGACAGATTACCCACTGCTTAAGAAATCACTCTCCATGATAAGTACAATACCTAAAAGATGTGGTGATTATTAAAACATTTAACCTATCAAGACTGAAAGGACTAAGTTAAATATTGGTCAAAAGTGAAGCTTTCAACCAATAAGTCCACTAGAATATGAGCAGGCATGTACTTACAGTAGTGTTGGGAGCTGTGAGTCAAGTGATTTACTGTTTGACCGGAGCCCCACACTTCACCTTTCGGGGGAGGGGGGGAGGAGAAGGGAGGGGAAGGGATAGCCGGAGCTAGACTGACCCTACCTTAACAAGCAGCCGGCAATCAAATTATCACTTTCGGGGAGGGGGAAAAGGGGGGGGGGGAATAACGGGAGCTGGCTTTACCCTACCTTAACAGGTAGCCGGCAATGAAACTATTGTTACTATATGCTCCCTCGCTACTCCTATCTATTGAACTTTTCCCTCACAATACCATTCACTTATATATCCATACCTCACCTATGCTATTTGTGCTTGGGGTTCAACTGCAGCAACACACCTAAAGCCAATAATAACCCAACAAAAAGCCGCAGTAAGAATAATCACTAAATCCCATCCCTGGCAACCCCCCCCCACTCTTCATAGATCTAAACTTACTCCCTGTTTAGAACGTTCACACTTACTACTGTGCAATCTGTATCTACAGGACCTTAAATTCCAGTATTAACCTTGACCTAAAACGCTTTCTTGATAGTTGTGACAGGATCCACAGGCATAACACCAGACACAAACATCTCTATGACATTCCCCGTGTCCGACTAAACCTTTACAAAAATTCAATGTTTTTCAAAGGACCTAAAATCTGGAACACCCTACCTGAAAACTCTAGAACTGCAGACACACTCATCACTTTCAAAACTACAGTTAGAAAAAAAAAACCATACCACGGGCGGGAATGAACCCGCGGTCAGAGAGTCTCAAAACTCCAGACCGTCGCGTTAGCCACTGGACCAGCTAGCCACAATAAGATTCGTCCTACTAGGTATATTTCTACACCATAGGAAGGTTAGCATAGGCACCACTGTGACCACAAATGCAAGATTTTACAGACGAATCTCCAGCTAGCGTGGCCGTGACGAACTCTAGCTCAAGTCCCCTCACTGCCGTCAACATGAATCACGGTCTGGAGTTTTGAGACACTCTGACCGCGGGTTAAATCCCGCCCGTGGTATGGTTTGTTTGCAATCGTGTCATTTCGATTTCGTGAGTACAGTTAGAAAACATCTTATCTCCCTGATACACCCCGACAACTAACTACATGATAACCACCTGGTGGTTCACAATTACACTCACTCACCCACTGACTATAAACACAGAAATACTAATCTTAATCTTAAAATAATGAATCCTAACTAGTCATAAGTTTGCCTATGATACTCCAATATAGACACTTTGTATTGTGCTAAAACAAAAGCATTCACATTGCTAAACTCACAAATTATAATGTAGTCACCTAGCCTTAATACCATAATCTGTAAGGATTTTATGTTAAGAATTAATCTAAGTCTGCCCTAAATGCCTAGTCATGCTAGGTGTCCTAGTGGCCCCCTCTGTAATTAGTATTTTATAACATGTAAACCACACAATATCCAAATCCTGTAAATCCCACATTGTAACCCTTAAAGAGAACAATTTTATTTGATTTGATATAAGAAAACATGCCCAACATTTTACCCATGCCGAGGATCGATCCCGGTCCCTTAGTATGCGAGCTAAGGACTCTACCATCCAAGTACCCAAGAGAGATTTATTGGGACGAATGAGTAAAGTATTCACGATATTAAAATATATCATGGAGTATTTTATTATCATTCAATATTAAGTGAGGTACTTTAATAGGAAATCTATAAAACTAAGCATGTGAGTTGTGCTTTAAGATTTCTCTAAGTATTATACAAATAATCTCTTCCTACGACTTTTAATACCTAACTGTTGATTTTTAAGGTTGTTGGGTTAGGTAAGGATCGTCAGGAAACAGGACGAATGTTTCCAGACTCGGGTCTTAGATGATGACCCACAGTTGGAGATTTTAGTCATCTGACAGAGGCCTTCCGCTGGCTTGCCGGTCCACCCCTTTAAAAATTTTGGTTTTAACTATCTGTTTTGAAGGTTGTGACTGAGCCAGTGTTGTGTACATCACTGTGACTTACTTTCTGTGGGTAGACAGTCTAAACTGCTAGGTGGCCTCTTAATGTGGAAATATTATATTTTTTCTCTCTCCCCCTCTCACTCTCTTATTAGACTCATTTTCTTTCACTTTCACATTCATGCTCTCTTACTCTCACTCTTTCATTCTCACTCGTAACTCTCGCACACACTGTTCATCTTAATCTCTCACTTTATCACTCAGTCTCACTCAGTCATTCTCCTTCTCACTATTTCACTCGACAGGTTAAAAAAATTACAAAATACTGCACATGAATTGCAGTTCAGTTAAATATCAATGATAAATGTTTTTCCAGTGAACTTGTGCAAGAAAGGTATAAAATATCGACAATATGAAGGTTAAGACACATGTGCAACATCTGGATATCTTTATTGTAGACGTTTCGCCATCCAGTGGCTTTATCAATACAGATTCTAGGACATAATAGGAAGACAGTAGAACTATATACAAAAGATGAGGTAATCAGTCCCTCGGCCTTGGAGTTAGTATTCACAGCATCGTGGTGGAGGAGAGTCTGGAGCAAAGGCAAGAAGACTGGCGTTTTTATAGGCGTCAGTGGAAGGGACGGGCAGCAGACGAGGGCAGTCACTGGTAGGCGGGATTCCCCAGTGGAAGTAGGTCCTTCCCAAAGAGATGGGTTAGTTGCAGCAGCCTATAAAAACGCCAGTCTTCTTGCCTTTGCTCCAGACTCTCCTCCACCACGATGCTGTGAACACTAACTCCAAGGCCGAGGGACTGATTACCTCATCTTTTGTATATAGTTCTACTGTCTTCCTATTATGTCCTAGAATCTGTATTGATAAAGCCACTGGATGGCGAAACGTCTACAATAAAGATATCCAGATGTTGCACATGTGTCTTAACTTCCAGTGAACTTCTTGAACCAGCAGCGCTAACTCCCGCAGGACATCCATAACACCTGTACTAACTCCCGCAGGACATCCATAACACCTGTACTAACTCCCGCAGGACATCCATAACACCTGTACTAACTCCCACAGGACATCCATAACACCTGTACTAACTCCCGCAGGACATCCATAACACCTGTACTAACTCCCGCAGGACATCCATAACATCTGTACTAACTCCCGCAGGACATCCATAACACCTGTACTAACTCCCGCAGGACATCCATAACACCTGTACTAACTCCCGCAGGACATCCATAACACCTGTACTAACTCCCGCAGGACATCCATAACACCTGTACTAACTCCCGCAGGACATCCATAACACCTGTACTAACTCCCACAGGACATCCATAACACCTGTACTAACTCCCGCAGGACATCCATAACACCTGTACTAACTCCCGCAGGACATCCATAACATCTGTACTAACTCCCGCAGGACATCCATAACACCTGTACTAACTCCCGCAGGACATCCATAACACCTGTACTAACTCCCGCAGGACATCCATAACACCTGTACTAACTCCCGCAGGGCATCCATAACACCTGTACTAACTCCCGCAGGACATCCATAACACCTGTACTAACTCCCACAGGACATCCATAACACCTGTACTAACTCCCGCAGGACATCCATAACACCTGTACTAACTCCCGCAGGACATCCATAACACCTGTACTAACTCCCGCAAGACATCCATAACACCTGTACTAACTCCCGCAGGACATCCATAACACCTGTACTAACTCCCGCAGGACATCCATAACACCTGTACTAACTCCCGCAGGACATCCATAACACCTGTACTAACTCCCGCAGGACATCCATAACACCTGTACTAACTCCCACAGGACATCCATAACACCTGTACTAACTCCCACAGGACATCCATAACACCTGTACTAACTCCCGCAGGACATCCATAACACCTGTACTAACTCCCGCAGGACATCCATAACACCTGTACTAACTCCCGCAGGACATCCATAACACCTGTACTAACTCCCGCAGGACATCCATAACACCTGTACTAACTCCCGCTGGACATCCATAGCACCTGTACTAACTCCCGCAGGACATCCATAACACCTGTACTAACTCCCGCAGGACATCCATAACACCTGTACTAACTCCCGCTGGACATCCATAGCACCTGTACTAACTCCCGCAGGACATCCATAACACCTGTACTAACTCCTGCAGGACAACCATAACACCTGTACTAACTCCGGCAGGACAACCATAACACCTGTACTAACTCCCGCAGGACATCCATAACACCTGTACTAACTCCCGCAGGACATCCATAACACCTGTACTAACTCCCGCAGGACATCCATAACACCTGTACTAACTCCCGCAGGGCATCCATAACACCTGTACTAACTCCCGCAGGACATCCATAACACCTGTACTAACTCCCACAGGACATCCATAACACCTGTACTAACTCCCGCAGGACATCCATAACACCTGTACTAACTCCCGCAGGACATCCATAACACCTGTACTACCGCAAGACATCCATAACACCTGTACTAACTCCCGCAGGACATCCATAACACCTGTACTAACTCCCGCAGGACATCCATAACACCTGTACTAACTCCCGCAGGACATCCATAACACCTGTACTAACTCCCGCAGGACATCCATAACACCTGTACTAACTCCCACAGGACATCCATAACACCTGTACTAACTCCCACAGGACATCCATAACACCTGTACTAACTCCCGCAGGACATCCATAACACCTGTACTAACTCCCGCAGGACATCCATAACACCTGTACTAACTCCCGCAGGACATCCATAACACCTGTACTAACTCCCGCAGGACATCCATAACACCTGTACTAACTCCCGCTGGACATCCATAGCACCTGTACTAACTCCCGCAGGACATCCATAACACCTGTACTAACTCCTGCAGGACAACCATAACACCTGTACTAACTCCGGCAGGACAACCATAACACCTGTACTAACTCCCGCAGGACATCCATAACACCTGTACTAACTCCCGCAGGACATCCATAACACCTGTACTAACTCCCTCAGGACATCCATAACACCTGTACTAACTCCCGCAGGACATCCATAACACCTGTACTAACTCCCGCAGGACATCCATAACACCTGTACTAACTCCCGCAGGACATCCATAACACCTGTACTAACTCCTGCAGGACAACCATAACACCTGTACTAACTCCGGCAGAACAACCATAACACCTGTACTAACTCCTGCAGGACATCCATAACACCTGTACTAACTCCCGCAGGACATCCATAACACCTGTACTAACTCCCGCAGGACATCCATAACACCTGTACTAACTCTCGCAGGACATCCATAACACCTATACTAACTCCCGCAGGACATCCATAACACCTGTACTAACTCCCGCAGCACATCCATAACACCTGTACTAACTCCCGCAGAACATCCATAACACCTGTACTAACTCCCGCAGGACATCCATAACACCTGTACTAACTCCCGCAGGACATCCATAACACCTGTACTAACTCCCGCAGGACATCCATAACACCTGTACTAACTCCCGCAGGACATCCATAACACCTGTACTAACTCCTGCAGGACAACCATAACACCTGTACTAACTCCGGCAGGACAACCATAACACCTGTACTAACTCCGGCAGGACATCCATAACACCTATACTAACTCCCGCAGCACATCCATAACACCTGTACTAACTCCTGCAGGACATCCATAACACCTGTACTAACTCCCGCAGGACATCCATAACACCTGTACTAACTCCCGCAGGACATCCATAACACCTGTACTAACTCCCGAAGGACATCCATAACACCTGTACTAACTCCCGCAGGACATCCATAACACCTGTACTAACTCCTGCAGGACAACCATAACACCTGTACTAACTCCGGCAGGACAACCATAACACCTGTACTAACTCCGGCAGGACATCCATAACACCTATACTAACTCCCGCAGGACATCCATAACACCTGTACTAACTCCCGCAGGACATCCATAACACCTGTACTAACTCCTGCAGGACAACCATAACACCTGTACTAACTCCGGCAGGACAACCATAACACCTGTACTAACTCCTGCAGGACATCCATAACACCTGTACTAACTCCCACAGGACATCCATAACACCTGTACTAACTCCCGCATGACATCCATAACACCTGTACTAACTCCCGCAGGACATCCATAACACCTACACTAACTCCCGCAGGACATCCATAACACCTGTACTAACTCCCGCAGGACATCCATAACACCTTTACTAACTCCCGCAGGACATCCATAACACCTGTACTAACTCCCGCAGGACATCCATAACACCTGTACTAACTCCCGCAGGACATCCATAACACCTGTACTAACTCCTGCAGGACAACCATAACACCTGTACTAACTCCGGCAGGACAACCATAACACCTGTACTAACTCCGGCAGGACAACCATAACACCTGTACTAACTCCTGCAGGACAACCATAACACCTATACTAACTCCCGCAGGACATCCATAACACCTGTACTAACTCCTGCAGGACATCCATAACACCTGTACTAACTCCCGCAGGACATCCATAACACCTGTACTAACTCCCGCAGGACATCCATAACACCTGTACTAACTCCCGCAGGACATCCATAACACCTGTACTAACTCTCACAGGACATTCATAACACCTGTACTAACTCCCGCAGGACATCCATAACACCTGTACTAACTCCCGCAGGACATCCATAACACCTGTACTAACTCTCACAGGACATTCATAACACCTGTACTAACTCCCGCAGGACATCCATAACACCTGTACTAACTCCCGCAGGACATCCATAACACCTGTACTAACTCCCACAGGACATCCATAACACCTGTACTAACTCGTATCTGTAACATCTGCATCAGTTTCCCTTCGCAACACTTGTGCTCATTCTCTCCCGGAATACCTGCACTAGCTCCTGTAACACTCGCAGCAGCAACAACAACATTCTGAACTAACCTCTTCTGCACATACCCTAACTCACCTCTGTATTACTAACAAAAATTCACCTCTCTAAGACCTACAATAAATCACCTCTATAAAACGTTTGTAAATGTTTGAACATTTAGAGAGGATGGAGCAAAATAGGATGACTAAGAGGGTTTTGAAATCTGTGGAAACGAGGCGGGATAGGTGTCCTCTCAGGAAGGGTTCTGTATACTAAGGGTATGGATATCCTACAAACTTGTGAGAGTGCTATTTAGGAGTGAGTGGAAGCCATTGAATTTTATGATTTGACGTGATGCGGGAGTTTGAGCACGGTAGCATTTACGAGGGGATAAGAATATAAGAATGAAGGAGCACTGCTGCAGGCTTACTGACCCCAAGCTAAGCAGGTCCAACTCAGTCACTCATGTACTTGTCTAACCTATTATTAAAGCTACACAAGGTTTCAGCCTCAATGACGCTGTCTTATAGTGTTGTGAACTCATTCACAACACTATAATTAAACCAATACTTTCCTATACCCTTTTTAAATCTAAATATTTCGAACTTGAACCCATTGTTGCGAGTCCTGTCTTGGTTAGAGATTCACCAAGCCGGTTAGCCGGACTTGTGCCCTGGAGGTGAGAAATATAATGCATGCACTCTGAAGGAAAGGTGGGGACGTAGCGAGTAAGTAAATGGACACGGATGCAATTAATGTGATATTTTATTGTGGCAACGTTTCTCTCCCCAGGAACTTTGTTGTGGTTAGGAGGGTCATCTGAACTCTGACGTCAGGACGCTTCTGGGAAGAGTGATTGAATGAGTAACGATGAAGTGTTTTTCTTCTTTTACAGGATACTCTACCTCTGTGGAAGATGGTCGATGTGTTAAACATGAAGCAAACCAAGGTAACAGCTTTATACATGGTTAAACCCAAATAAAAGGACATAAAAGGCCAGATATTGGGGAATTATCCCCTAAATCTGTTATTCCCTGAAGTATCTCGTATATTATCTCTTACGTTATCTACAGTCTTGCAACACTGCCTCGTATGTCACCTAAGATGATACCAACCTAATCTTCACCTAGAAGGCAAAAGGATAAACGTAGTCTTTAATTGACACAATGTTTCTTAATAAATCCTCTGTATGTTGCACATGTGTCTTTACCACACTGAAAATTTACATTTTTATACAAATCACTTTTTGTTTTAGTATTCGAGTACTATAAAAACTGGCTTACCTTATACCCATGTCAATGCAAACACCTTGCTATAGTACTATATATCACTAAAGCATTTGCCACTATAAATCAAGATTGCAACCTTTGGCCAGTGAGCCACATACTGTCTGGTATAATTTTCTGTGACCAGCGCACCCAAACATAATGGCCTTTTAAATAAACAATGCGTTCAATACAGAATTTCTCGAGAGACAGGCCGATAATCAATCCCATGATGGACATTGCAATGACATACGCATATACAGAGTTCGGTAACCAGTCTTATCAGCATCGGAGCTCAGTCTAGCATAGTCAATGTACAACAAACTCTTCACTGAGGGGTTGCATGTTTATTGCTAGATAACAATTTTAAAACCTAATTTATGGTTAAAACTACAGTTATTGCGATGTGCCAGAAAAATCCTTGAAATGAGCTATGAGAACAAGAGAAAAATTTACAGGCACACAGGTAATTTAATATGGAAATTGAATTTTTTATTTGCCTTCCATGCAAGGAACACCCGGTCTTGCTTTACGAACTGTACCCATACTGGAAGAATGTGAAGAATGAGGGTAATAAACTGCTTCAAAAGGCGATTTAAGAGCAGTATATATTGGACTCACGTGTTAGTATTTTAAGTCACATTATAAGGCACAATATTTTCATTGTTAGGAATAGATAAGATGTACGTGTTGTTGAACTAGAGGTCTTTGGAGCTGTGTCCATTTATGTCCTGACCTGTGTAATGTGGATGCATGTTTAGGTGGCGTGTGAATTATTAAACAATCATGATTTTTGATGAATCTAGAATGACATTGTCATTGGTTAAGCAGAAATCGGAGAAGCGAGGAGAGAAATACACTTCCTAAGCGAGGAAAATTTACACCAACTTTGAAAGAAGCTAGAAAGAGGATGAAGAAAGTGGTTGCTTGGTGGTGGGAGGGGGAGAAAATAAAATAAAACATGATTACATAACATAAGAATGGAGGAACACTGCAGAAGGCCTACTGGCCCATACAATGCAGGTCCTTATCAAAACCCCCCCTGCAAAAAACTACTCAAGAATTTACCCCTATTAAGAAGCACGAGGATGCTAACAGGACGACTCACCACTTGGCTGAGCTCCTGGGTTAAGCGGAGAGGAGAAAACATATACAGAAGAGACAAAACAAAAGAGATGCAGTTTGAGTTTTCCAATACTGGAGTGAACGGAGATAGAGATAAGAAATGGCAGGTGAAAAATATAAATATGTTTTTGTTGGTGATTCATGGGCGAGGTATAAATACTGTGTATTTTGTGAGAGACGACAATAGAGTGAGAGGCTGGCTACTTGGTCTGGAAGTTTAGGATTTTGTGGAAAGGATAACCAATATTCTTTCTCTAGGTGGGAAGGATATCATTACACAGCCAAGTGCATGAGGAAATTATATCAGGCCTGAAAATAACTCAAATTCCATTTACAATAAACGTGTTTTATATTCTGAAAATTGCCATGTGCTCGTAAATTTGTCCAACAGTGACTATGCTAAGTATAACCTTACGTCCTGAACACTCGGAGAATTTTGTATCAAGCAGCTGGTCAGGTATAATGGATTGTTTACGGTGATGTTTATGACTTCCGCATCGACATATTTGTGTGTGACATTTTTTTTTTCCTTGTATTAATGTTGGTGGAATTACCGACAATATGTTAGGTAACAGGACACAAGTGCAATTAATGTTACATTTTACTCTGACAACGTTTCACTCTCCGGGAGCTTCGTCAAGCTTACATAACGGCTTGATAAAGCTCCTGGAGAGCGAAACGTTGCCACAGTAAAATGTCACATTAGTTGTACTTGTGCCATTTTACCTACAATCAAAGTTAAGAAGATTCCATTCTCATGATCTTCGTTGAACAATTACTAAAAAAATACAACGGGTTCAAAGATGATAATAAAAAACGAGTAAATACTAGTGAATAATTAAAGAAAAATTTGTATTTATAATGACTAGGCAAAAGTCATTGTTTACACGGGAAATGTATTTAGATATGCAAACAGTCTTCGATTTTATGATCACTTTCTTAACTCAGTTAACAATTTTTTCACGAAAAGTATCTAGTTTCCTAGATTAAATACATTAAAAAAACATGAGTAATATGTTTTATTTTCAGGTTAATTCGCAATAACATTAGTTCATGTTAGGTAAGAGACATATGCAACAGTTAGACAACTTTATTCCGAAGCGTTTCGCCTACACAGTAGGCTTCTTCAGTCGAATACAGAAAATAGGCAGAACAGTTCCTGCCTATTTTCTGTATTCGACTTCTTCACATCTCTACTGTTCCTGCCTATTTTCTGTATTCGACTGAAGAAGCCTACTGTGTAGGCGAAACGTTTCGGAATAAAGTTGTCTAACTGTTGCATATGTCTCTTACCTAACAACCTGTCGGTATTGTATACCATTTTGATGTTCAACATTAGTTCAGCTGTGTGAGGTCGTTATATATATGAAAGACTTTGAACAAATGCAAGTTGGAACAATGCATTTAAGGCCCCAGATTTTCGCTTGGTAGACTACAATGGATTTTGGAGTGATTTTAAATCGTGCAGACTTGAATGTCCTGATTAGATTATCTTAATTACAACCTGACAAAGAATAAGACTGTCAACAAGTCATTACCGAAAATATTCCACAAGCTGTCCATAATACACTTAGTCCTTACAGAGAAATCACATAATATCAAATTAATTAAGAAAATAACAGGAAAGTGGAGCATTTTTGCGGACGAATGAAAACATCTGCTGGTGTATAAATACAAATGAGAATCACTCAACTGACGAATTTTTTGAAATTAGTTGAGAAGTTAATAAAATATAAAAGGCAACCGAAATTGTTAAATGAACGTTACATGGGAGTTTAAAAGTGACCCTAAAAATTTCTTCTAGAGATCTTAGACACTAATTAGGAAAAGAATATGTTTACTACAGTTAACTTTATGCTGCTGACAAAGAAAGACGGAGATATAATAATATTATTTTTTTAAGTTAGTATCTGTCCCTTATAAAAAGCAAACTCTTGAACACAGTTAAGAAACCAATACTGTAGACTACGCTGAATAATCCTTTTGAGTTTAGCGCTTAGTTTTGACTCTAACAGTAATAATAATCTTAATAATAATGTAGACTTATTAAAGCAAAATTAGCCGGAGGGCCGAACGCGAGGTGATAATGGCTTCCTCAGGAATAAAAACAGGAATTTTGTAAACCATTGTAAATATAAACGGAGAGCCAGAAAACGGATGGTGGACGAAAACGTTTGAATATGTCCTTTTACACTCTTATTGTGTGAATAAAAAATATTTAATAGCCTAAACTGAATTGTCAGATATTGTGAATATATAGCGCAGCACCACTTTTTTTACCCTAGTACCAAGATTCACACACTGAGTAAAATAATTAAATTATTTCACGACATTAGGCTTAGTAAGAATTGTAACTGAATATATTATTAGTCTGATTAACACTTAAGTCACTCCTTTATAAAAGTAAGTTCTAATTAGGACTGAAAATATGCTTTGCTGTGTACACCCCTCAAGGAAGGTTCCTTGATGCTAGTGGGGGGGCTCTTGATCTAGTGAATTGGATCTGTGCTCCAGTTCCTTGTGTTGAGCCTGAATGCCTTCCATAACTCCCCCCCCACCACATGTGCTATATAATCCTATGGTTTTAATACTCCCCCATGATAATAATAATAATTTGTTTTGTACACTTGTAACCAGAATAACGTTAATGTAAATTATTCATTCAGTGGTCGTAAGATTTTATAATTAACACAGGTAGTACTTGTGGCTTGGTTGTTGGCGGCCTCAGCTCACACACTGAGGGGTCAGAGATCGATACTTGGCACGGGTGAAATGTTGGGAATGTTTTCTTACATCTGCTGTCCTTGTTTCCCTAGCAGTAAGTAGGTACCTGGGTGTTAGGGACTGTTGTGGGTCGCACCTTGGCAAGAAATGATTAACTTTGGCTGATCGAAATGCCCTGAAAAACCAGGGGCTTTCTAAACAGTAAATTCGGCCATCTGGGTTATTATTATAACCGTGCAGCTGAAGGGTCGCACGAGGGCCGCGGCCCAGCGATTGGTCATCCCTGCGCTAGATGAAGACAACCATTGTACGCAGTTTCGAGTATAGTTATGCTAAGAGCTAAGTTGCGGGATCACATTGAACAAACAAAATAAAATTAATTCTTCTGTGCCTACAAGTAATGAGAAGTACTCATCTCTTCCTGTACATACACTGAAATGTACACTTCCTTGCTTATACAGTGATGTACATATGTGCGTTTATGTACACTGAAATGTGAATAATGAATAAACTGGTTGACTAAACTGACTTGACTGAACTAAATTAAGCTGAAATGAGTTGACTAAAGTGAACTAATTTGACTTGCTTGGCTAAAATGAACTTATCTAAACTTAACGGACTGAACTGAACTCACTTGATATATGACTAAACTGAACTGACAACCAAAATCCGCTTGATTACCTGTTTATCAGAGAATCATGGCCCCCGTGGCCATGTCGTTATAATTTATCATATATCAGAACGAAGGGTGTTGAAGGGGGTAGTCGTCATGTTCCTGCCCATCATTAGCGCGTTATCTAGTAATGTAACGTTATCTCGTAACATACTCGTTGCTTTCTCGCTTATAATTAGTATATATTGTACCATCTTTCTTGCCTTTTACTCACATGAAGAAGATTTGTATTATACCGATTTGAAACCAAGATCTGGTACGTCCAGTACATCTTTCCAGAATGCACAGTTAACCCGCACATAGGAGTCTAACTTACGATTACGTTTCTGTCGGACTCGGACCATTTACAAAGTCACACTTGTTAGTGTGGTTTTGTAAATGGTCCAAGTTCGCTCGAAACGTTGTCGTAATCTTCTCTTTCGTATGTGCAGGTTATTTGTGTATTGTTCCAGTCACGGTATTTTGGATTTTTTTCTTTCCAGAATGTATTCCAGGGAATAAAATTCGATGGATTTTAACCACTGGAAATAATAGCGGTGGATAAATGTCTTCAAGTACTGAAATATCTCTGTACTTTCCTTAAAGAGGTTTGTTTCCGAACTCCGGCGATAGTTTTAATACTAATATATAATTATTAAAGGAGGTTCATTATTTGTATGATCTTTCTTGTGTTTGATAGTTATATTTATCCTACCATTACGTCTCTCGCTGAAGTGAGAAAAATACTTTTGTGTTCCTTAAAGATAAACACTGATGATAATAGATTTGAGTTGTTTGATATGCACTTCAAACCATACCCCCGGCCGGGATTGAACCCGCGGTCTGTTTGCAATCGTGTCATTACGATTTCTTGAGTCTTGATATGCACTTGTTGGGGAAAAAAGGTTGGATTTAAGGTATTAATGTTCTTACCTGGATAAAACACGAGTGTTATTAATAGGCGGCACCTAAGTTTCCCGTCTTCTAATACCATGATCATTTTCCCACTATAATCTACCTCGTCCATAATTACTATCGCATTTACTTTGTCTGTTTCGTCAGGTAAAGTCTAGGATCTCTCCCTGGTTCATGGTATAACTTAAGAAATCTTGAAGGACAATTGTGTTGCAGAAGTTTGAGCAAAGCTCAGACCTCTGCAACGCTATAGAACAGATTGACTAACAGAAAACAAGTGAAAATGACCTGACTAAGTAGGTCATTGTGCTAAGCCGGAGGGCAACATGGACCTGCTTCGCATGGGTTAGTAGGCCTGCTGCAGGGTTCCTTCTTTCTTATGGTCTTACAAAGCGTCTCTGAGTAACCTACCTGTTTCGCCTCATAGCCCGAGGACTGACCTGAGTTATCCAGACCGTGAGGGATTAAGGGTATATAGTACACAGAATAAACTATTTTCATTCAAGCTCCACTCACTTGTTCGGCTCTGCTTAGTGTTGACTCTGCCACTATCTTAATCCCATGAGTCGAGAGATCCACTAATTCATCTGCAGTATGGATTTATCCAAGGTGACATCGCCTAAGACTGTCTCACCTCACATGTCTGCAGTATATAAGCCCCTTCTCGCACATTTTTTTTCACAGCCGAAGTCTGTTCATTGATCATCGACGATCTCTCCTCTCTCGAATTACCCCGTGTTGGGAGAGACTTCGATTAAAGTGGTGCTTGCTGGACCTTCGTCTTCCTTTTCACCATCAGGATTGGTGCGTCGGTGGTTGCCTACCCAAGGGCAGGAAGCCTGTTGCTGCCTGAAGTCTCTACGCTTGTCGACTGCACGCCACACAGCCAGTCTCGCCGCCGCTCAGGATATACAGTGCTCCATCAAGCTACAGTTCACCTTCTCAGTGTCCTGCGCCAGGCAAGTACGTGTGTCTACTTACACGTACTTGCCTAGCTGAGTACTTTCACTTTTTGGCCGATTGTCATCGCCACAACTATTATTTCATATTTACGTAATTAGATGATGCCTTCGTTGCCTTCCACCTCCCACCCCCCTTCCACTCTCCCTCTACCGCCCACACCTGCCTCTGCCTCTTCTAAATCCAATTCCTTCTCGCTAAACCTCAAATTCTCTAATCCCGATGCCACTATATGTCCTGAAAATTTATTATATCAGATCACTGGTGCACCTCAACAAAAAGTCTTTAAAACCAACTTAGGCTTCATACTCCTTGACAAACATTCCTACGAAACGTACACCTCAACCGATACCAGACAAAAACTTCTCAGCGCAGGCTTCACCATTATTTGGACTCTTGAGCACCGTGCCAATAGCACAGTCACTGCTAAACACGTAGACTACTCTCTCCTGACAGCCTATGACACAGACAAAGAAGACTTAATAAAAGACATCAGTACTAAGAACAAAGTCTCTGTTGACGATATTTACAGACCCGAAAACTCTACCATTCTCAAAATACGCTGTTCTACTCCTGACACCTCTACACTCTTCAGTCAAGGAATCCTTGCCAAGACTGTCCACATTCCTCCAAACACTCTCTACACTCTGAACTTCCACCCCATCATACAATGTCTTAAATGCTACAAATTCGACCACGACAAAAACACATGCACATCCACACAAGTCTGCTCCAGATATTCAGCAACTGGCCACTTCTGGAATACTTGTAACCTCCCCCTTAACCTAATCTTGTCTGCAAACAACCTTCCCTCTCTAATCATCCCTCCTTCTTGCTTCTCTTCTAAACCCCCTACAACTTCTCCCACTCCCCCTCTTCCAACACCCTCCAGCTCTCCTCATCCCCTACCACTCTTAACTTCCACCAACACCCCTCCCCCCCAACCCCACCGACCAAAACCCATCCACCCCTACCCCTCTTAACTACTACTACTACTACCCCCACCTCTTCACCCACTTCTTCCTCCATTACCAAAGCTTCCACTTCCTCTGCATCCACTATCGCCCACTCCTCCTCCACCACATCCAAGACTTCATCCAGGTCCAACTCCACCTCCTCCAAACGAAATCCACTCAACCCTAAACCTGCCCCAACTTCTGATATACAGACCAAATAACATAAAAACAGATCCATCTCTTCCTCCCCCTCCAGGAAACGGGTCCGTAACACCTACAAACACACATCCACCGATGGCACCACTATCACGGGCTTAAATATAAACTCCCCCGACACCAACTTTGGTATGACGAAACCATTAAATCATGTTTAAGGTGGTTCAGTTCAACGTACGTTCGTACTTTACAATAAGACACTGGCCGAGGTCTTTGAAGGAGAGAGGCCAGATATTGTTTAACTAAACAGTACCTGCCTCAAAGCCCCTCAACGTATCCGCTCAGTGACAGACAGATAGACAAACTTGAGACACGACATAACTACTGAACCTCTCTCCTTGACGAAGACATTCGCAGACCCACAAACCAACACAATCTTTTCTACTCCTTGTATGATCCTGCTCCTAACCTTATTTACAAATAACCTTGGATTCTCTGACAGGTACCTTGCGCTGTTCATTCTCTGACCCACGTTCGCCTTAGCTTTTGGGTTAAGACATGGCTCAGTTCTACACTCCTCTCTAGCGTTAATCTTCGCCTGTCCCGTCCTCCCCGCTCACCCCACCGGAGTCCCAACAGAAGAGCCTGAATTTCTGTTATCAATGTCTGTCCCACGATCACCTTAGCTGCTGGGTTAAGCCCTGGCTCTATTTGTACGACTAAGACCACTCCTCTCCAGAACTATTCTTCGTCTGTCCCGTCTTCCCCGCTCATCCCATTTGGGATCTTACCTGAACTTGTTCGTTCATATGCTCTATCAAGATTGATGGACTCATTGCATCGACTCCAAGCTAAGAGACTGATTACCTTATTCTCCTTCTGATCTCCACTATTCTTGCTTGCATTGAACTGATGAGAGCTTTATTATGGCGAATAGTTTTCATAATAAAGATACCCAAGTGTTGCACATATGTCTAATTTATCAGCAAGTTGGTTCTTTGAACTCTGCACTATCTTGAGATGTTGACCTCTAGGGTGTGTGAGCGGCCAGCATCAACACCGCCATTAAGCCTGCAGAGTTTGTGGGAAAAAAAATCACGCCTCCCTTCACCATCAACTAATTCTATTAAACTTGCTTTTGTGGTCACAGTGGTGCCTGTGCTAACCTTCCTATGGTGTAGAAATATACCTAGTTGGACGAATCTTATTGTGGCTAGCTGGTCTAGTGGCTAACGCGACGGGCTGGAGTTTTGACTCTCTGACCGCGGGTTCAATCCCGGCCGGGGTATGGTTTGTTTGCAATCGTGTCATTACGATTTCGTGAGTCACACTGGCTTACTTGGACCTTTTAAGTAATCACTATTTTCAAAACAATAAAGATAAGTTTTTAGTACATTGAAGATACCAGACAATTACTTTTAGTGCATAATAGATACGCTCTTTGATGATTTGACAAATTAGTGTTTTTTAAATATTTTTTTTTCATGAAAGTAACACGACAACTCCCAAATATTTACTGCGGGAAACAGACGTCATGACTACTGAAACTCGTTCACTCAGAGCAATATTTGCACCTCACATGTATCCATCATATCCAAAGCCCAGTCATTTTACCCATTATAGCGGAAAAACATTTACAGCGGAGACCTGTTATTGTCTCCTGGACTTTAAGGTACGAGTTATGGTTTCAAGTCACGGTGGCATTACCTTCACCTGGTGCTCGGTAAAGGTAATGCCACCGGTGAGGTTGTTAGATAAAGGTGATGACAGCAGTGAGGTTGTTAGATAAAGGTGATGACAGCAGTGAGGTTGTTAGATAAAGGTGATGACAGCAGTGAGGTTGTTAGATAAAGGTGATGAGAGCAGTGAGGTTGTTAGATAAAGGTAATGTCACCAGTGAGGTTGGGCACTTCACCCCAGGTATGGGGTGAACTCGTTCTTCAGCAACTGGGTCATTTATGGTTACCAGTAAAGACTGACTCTGACCTAAAGTAACATCATCGTTTTTTTTTCAATTCGCATTCAGTGACTTACTTTGGTGTGACCATCTGGTAACATTGGTCAGATCTTTCTGGGGTTTGGTCAGAGGACGCTGTGTTTTCTGGAGAATACCAGAGACTCACTGCGGAATCTAGGTCTAAGAAGTGGAAGGAAGGCAACAACTATGTACGTGTGCTCGTTAGTTCTTAGGATCTCAGCGTTCCTTAGCGGTTGCCATGCAGCAACCAGCCATGCAGCAACCAGCCATGCAGCAACCGGCCATGCAGCAACCGGCCATGCAGCAACCAGCCATGAAGCAACCAGCCATGCAGCAACCGGCCATGAAGCAACCAGCCATGCAGCAACCAGCCATGCAGCAACCGGCCATGAAGCAACCAGCCATGAAGCAACCAGCCATGCAGCAACCGGCCATGAAGCAACCAGCCATGCAGCAACCAGCCATGCAGCAACCAGCCATGCAGCAACCAGCCATGCAGCAACCGGCCATGCAGCAACCGGCCATACAGCAACCAGCCATGCAGCAACCAGCCATGCAGCAACCGGCCATGAAGCAACCAGCCATGAAGCAACCAGCCATGCAGCAACCAGCCATGAAGCAACCAGCCATGCAGCAACCAGCCATGAAGCAACCAGCCATGCAGCAACCAGCCATGAAGCAACCGGCCATGCAGCAACCAGCCATGAAGCAACCAGCCATGCAGCAACCAGCCATGCAGCAACCAGCCATGAAGCAACCAGCCATGCAGCAACCAGCCATGAAGCAACCAGTCATGAAGCAACCAGCAATGAAGCAAACAGCCATGCAGCAACCAGCCATGCAGCAACCAGCCATGAAGCAACCGGCCATGCAGCAACCAGTCTTGAAGCAACCAGCCATGAAGCAACCAGCCATGCAGCAACCAGTCATGAAGCAACCAGCCATGAAGCAACCAGCCATGAAGCAACCAGCCATGCAGCAACCAGTCATGAAGCAACCAGCCATGAAGCAACCAGCCATGAAGCAACCAGCCATGCAGCAACCAGCCATGAAGCAACCAGCCATGAAGCAACCAGCCATGCAGCAACCAGCCATGAAGCAACCAGCCATGCAGCAACCAGCCATGCAGCAACCAGCCATGAAGCAACCAGCCATGCAGCAACCAGCCATGCAGCAACCGGCCATGCAGCAACCAGCCATGCAGCAACCAGCCATGCAGCAACCAGCCATGCAGCAACCAGCCATGCAGCAACCAGCCATGCAGCAACCGGCCATGAAGCAACCAGCCATGCAGCAACCAGCCATGCAGCAACCAGCCATGCAGCAACCAGCCATGCAGCAACCAGCCATGCAGCAACCAGCCATGCAGCAACCGGCCATGCAGCAACCAGCCATGCAGCAACCAGCCATGCAGCAACCAGCCATGCAGCAACCAGCCATGAAGCAACCAGCCATGCAGCAACCGGCCATGAAGCAACCAGCCATGCAGCAACCAGCCATGCAGCAACCAGCCATGCAGCAACCAGCCATGCAGCAACCAGCCATGAAGCAACCAGCCATGCAGCAACCAGCCATGCAGCAACCGGCCATGCAGCAACCAGCCATGCAGCAACCAGCCATGCAGCAACCAGCCATGCAGCAACCAGCCATGCTGAGTTCACTTCCAAGGGGAACTTTAACTTTCCCAAATCGCCGCCACAATGAATGCAAAACCATTTTCTTGTGGGAAAGTTCCTTCTACATCTGTTTCTCTTCTTTTTATTTTAGTTACTCATAAAATATAAACCATACCCCGGCCGGGATTGAACCCGCGGTCAGAGAGTCACAAAACTCCAGCCCGTCGGGTTCAATCCCGGCCGGGGTATGATCTGTTTGCAATCGTGTCATTACGATTTCGTGAGTCGTAAAATATCTTAAAAAAATTTCTACGGTTTCTCTATTTTTGCTATCCATCCATTTTTATTTTCCCAGGACAGCAATTTTCATAATGGTGAAGCACGTTTCACTCACTGGGGATTTTATCTAGTAAATTCCACTCACTAGGGAATTTATCCAGCACGTTTCTCTGGGGTTTTTATTAAGCATGTTTCATTCACTAGGGAATTTATCCAGCACGTTGCTCTGGGTTTTTTATTAAGCACGTTTCACTCACTAAGGAATTTATCCAGCACGTTTCTCCAGAGATTTTATTAAGCATGTTTCACTCACTAGGGAATTTATCCAGCACGTTCATCTGGGTTTTTTATTAAGCACGTTTCACTCACTAAGGAATTTATCCAGCACGTTTCTCCGGGGTTTTTATTAAGCATGTTTCACTCACTAAGGAATTTATCCGGCACGTTTCTCTGGGGTTTTTGTTAAGCATGTTTCACTCACTAGGGAATTTATCCAGCACGTTTCACCCACTGGGGCTTTATTAGGTATTATACCACGCACGTTTCTCTCAACAGGAGCTTTATCCACTGGGAACTTTTTCATGGACGTTTCACTCGCTAGAACATGATTATGCACATTTCCCCCACTGGGATTTTTATCAGGAACGTTTCATCCACTGAGAGCTTTATTAAGGACGTATTACCGACTAGGGAAAGATTATCAAGACGTTTAAACCAGTGGGAGGTTTATCATGGGTGTATAACCCACTAGTGGTTACGGAAGGCATGTTATCAGTGGGAGGTTTATCATGGGTGTATAACCCACTAGTGGTTACGGAAGGCATGTTATCAGTGGGAGGTTTATCATGGGTGTATAACCCACTAGTGGTTACGGAAGGCATGTTATCAGTGGGAGGTTTATCATGGGTGTATAACCCACTAGTGATTACGGAAGGCATGTTATGAAGCTCGTTTCCCCCACTGCAAAGTTTCTGAAGCACGTTTCGGTCACTTATCCACAGTGTTTCACCCAATGGGGACGTTATGTAATATATTTCCCACTGACGCCATGTTTATGTACTTTACCAAGTACATAAACAAGGCCCCAGCGGGTGAAACATCACGTACATGAAACGTTCTTTATTATACAGATAGCCATTGTTTCGTATATTTTAGTTATCCTCGAAATATTTTTTTTATTCTCATTCTTTGATGACTTTAATTAAGACGAATAACCCGGCCTGACTTACCATGACTCAGTACAACATAAATTATACATTACACCAGGTTGTATTTTAATTATACATTACACCAGGTTGTATTTTAATTATACATTACACCGGGTTGTATTTTAATTATACATTACACCAGGTTGTATTTTAACTTTACATTACACCAGGTTGTATTTTAATTATACATTACACCAGGTTGTATTTTAATTATACATTACACTAGGTTGTATTTTAATTATACATTACACTAGGTTGTATTTTAATTATACATTACACCAGGTTGTATTTTAATTATACATTAAACTAGATTGTATTTTAATTATACATTACACCAGGTTGTATTTTAATTATACATTACACTAGGTTGTATTTTAATTATACATTACACTAGGTAGTATTTTAATTATACATTAAACTAGGTTGTATTTTAATTATACATTAAACTAGGTTGTATTTTAATTATACATTACACTAGGTTGTATTTTAATTATACATTACACTAGGTTGTATTTTAATTATACATTACACCAGGTTGTATTTTAATTATACATTACACCAGGTTGTATTTTAATTATACATTACACCAGGTTGTATTTTAATTATACATTACACTAGGTTGTATTTTAATTATACATTACACTAGGTTGTATTTTAATTATACATTACACTAGGTTGTATTTTAATTATACATTACACCAGGTTGTATTTTAATTATACATTACACCAGGTTGTATTTTAATTATACATTACACCAGGTTGTATTTTAATTATACATTACACTAGGTTGTATTTTAATTATACATTAAACTAGGTTGTATTTTAATTATACATTACACTAGGTTGTATTTTAATTATGCATTAAACTAGGTTGTATTTTAATTATACATTACACTAGGTTGTATTTTAATTATACATTAAACTAGGTTGTATTTTAATTATACATTAAACTAGGTTGTATTTTAATTATACATTACACCAGGTTGTATTTTAATTATACATTACACCAGGTTGTATTTTAATTATACATTACACTAGGTTGTATTTTAATTATTTTTTTAATAAGAAATTACTGGGATAAATTTATTTTGATTCATTTTACGTACAATAATTGTTGAATAACTCAATGGATATTAAAATTGTTCCCTGAGGACCGGATGCGATCACGGATCCGTAATTCTCTGCATCACAGTGAATATTTTCCGCTTCGATAACCCTTATATTATTTTTTCTAACAGGTAATCAGAAAAATACGTTTCAGTTAACTTGTGGCTTGAATATAATGCTTCTCCACTGCCCACCAAAACTAAAGTTTTCATGCTAAACCAGGCCAGTACCTGGGTACGACCCAACACTACATACATAGAAGGAAAACCCTACCCGGCACTTCTGGGTTCCATCCAAGAAGGAAGAGGTTAGGTTCAGTTCTCTGAAACAAGAGGTCGTCGCCGGTGTCAAGGACGCTCACTTGAGGGGACAAAATAACTCAAAATATTGAAGAGATGAGAAAATAGGAATGATCTTTGTACTCAATTTTCAGTACTCCTTCAGCTAGCGTTGCTGAATATACGCGTATGTTATTTATGAGAGTGTAATGTGTGACTCTCGGTTATTTAGTGTAACGGGTGACTGATGTTGGTTATTTATTGTGTAATGTGTGACTGATGTTGGTTATTTACAGCGTAATGTGTGGCTGATGTTGGTTATTTACAGCGTAATGTGTGGCTGATGTTGGTTATTTACAGTGTAATGAGTGACTGATGTTGGTTATTTACAGTGTAATGTGTGACTGATGTTGGTTATTTACAGTGTAATGTGTGGCTGATGTTGGTTATTTACAGTGTAATGTGTGGCTGATGTTGGTTATTTACAGTGTAATGTGTGACTGATGTTGGTTATTTACAGTGTAATGTGTGACTGATGTTGGTTATTTACAGTGTAATGTGTGACAGATGTTGGGTATTTACAGTGTAATGTGTGGCTGATGTTGGTTATTTACAGTGTAATGTGTGACTGATGTTGGTTATTTACAGTGTAATGTGTGACTGATGTTGGTTATTTACAGTGTAATGTGTGACTGATGTTGGTTATTTACAGTGTAATGTGTGACTGATGTTGGTTATTTACAGTGTAATGTGTGACTGATGTTGGTTATTTACAGTGTAATGTGTGGCTGATGTTGGTTATTTACAGTGTAATGTGTGGCTGATGTTGGGTATTTACAGTGTAATGTGTGACAGATGTTGGTTATTTACAGTGTAATGTGTGGCTGATGTTGGGTATTTACAGTGTAATGTGTGACAGATGTTGATTATTTACAGTGTAATGTGTGACAGATGTTGGTTATTTACAGTGTAATGTGTGGCTGATGTTGGGTATTTACAGTGTAATGTGTGACAGATGTTGGTTATTTACAGTGTAATGTGTGGCTGATGTTGGGTATTTACAGTGTAATGTGTGACAGATGTTGGTTATTTACAGTGTAATGTGTGACAGATGTTGGTTATTTACAGTGTAATGTGTGACAGATGTTGGTTATTTACAGTGTAATGTGTGACTGATGTTGGGTATTTACAGTGTAATGTGTGACAGATGTTGGTTATTTACAGTGTAATGTGTGACTGATGTTGGGTATTTACAGTGTAATGTGTGGCTGATGTTGGTTATTTACAGTGTAATGTGTGACAGATGTTGGTTATTTACAGTGTAATGTGTGACTGATGTTGGTTATTTACAGTGTAATGTGTGGCTGATGTTGGGTATTTACAGTGTAATGTGTGACAGATGTTGGTTATTTACAGTGTAATGTGTGGCTGATGTTGGGTATTTACAGTGTAATGTGTGACAGATGTTGATTATTTACAGTGTAATGTGTGACAGATGTTGGTTATTTACAGTGTAATGTGTGGCTGATGTTGGGTATTTACAGTGTAATGTGTGACAGATGTTGGTTATTTACAGTGTAATGTGTGGCTGATGTTGGGTATTTACAGTGTAATGTGTGACAGATGTTGGTTATTTACAGTGTAATGTGTGACAGATGTTGGTTATTTACAGTGTAATGTGTGACAGATGTTGGTTATTTACAGTGTAATGTGTGACTGATGTTGGGTATTTACAGTGTAATGTGTGACAGATGTTGGTTATTTACAGTGTAATGTGTGACTGATGTTGGGTATTTACAGTGTAATGTGTGGCTGATGTTGGTTATTTACAGTGTAATGTGTGACAGATGTTGGTTATTTACAGTGTAATGTGTGACTGATGTTGGTTATTTACAGTGTAATGTGTGACTGATGTTGGGTATTTACAGTGTAATGTGTGACTGATGTTGGTTATTTACAGTGTAATGTGTGGCTGATGTTGGGTATTTACAGTGTAATGTGTGACAGATGTTGGTTATTTACAGTGTAATGTGTGGCTGATGTTGGGTATTTACAGTGTAATGTGTGACAGATGTTGGTTATTTACAGTGTAATGTGTGACAGATGTTGGTTATTTACAGTGTAATGTGTGACTGATGTTGGGTATTTACAGTGTAATGTGTGACTGATGTTGGGTATTTACAGTGTAATGTGTGACTGATGTTGGGTATTTACAGTGTAATGTGTGACAGATGTTGGTTATTTACAGTGTAATGTGTGACAGATGTTGGTTATTTACAGTGTAATGTGTGACTGATGTTGGGTATTTACAGTGTAATGTGTGACTGATGTTGGGTATTTACAGTGTAATGTGTGACTGATGTTGGTTAATTACAGTGTAAGGTGTGACTGATGTTGGGTATTTACAGTGTAATGTGTGGCTGATGTTGGGTATTTACAGTGTAATGTGTGACAGATGTTGGTTATTTACAGTGTAATGTGTGACTGATGTTGGGTATTTACAGTGTAATGTGTGACTGATGTTGGGTATTTACAGTGTAATGTGTGACTGATGTTGGTTATTTACAGTGTAATGTGTGACTGATGTTGGGTATTTACAGTGTAATGTGTGACTCATGTTGGGTATTTACAGTGTAATGTGTGACTGATGTTGGTTATTTACAGTGTAATGTGTGACTGATGTTGGGTATTTACAGTGTAATGTGTGGCTGATGTTGGGTATTTACAGTGTAATGTGTGACTGATGTTGGTTATTTACAGTGTAATGTGTGACTGATGTTGGGTATTTACAGTGTAATGTGTGACAGATGTTGGTTGTTTACAGTGTAATGTGTGACAGATGTTGGTTGTTTACAGTGTAATGTGTGACAGATGTTGGTTGTTTACAGTGTAATGTGTGACTGATGTAGGATATTACAATGTAATATGTGACGGATGTTGGTAAATCCAAAGGAATGTTTAATATCTCTTAACACTTGTTTGATGTGATCTTCAGTTTAATTTGGTAGCCGTGAGCACAGCTGCGTTAAGAGCTTCCAGCGGTGGAGTGTGTTCCTACGCTCGCCAGTGCAGCTATTTCGTTAATTAAAATATTTACAAACAAATAATTTGCATTTAATTTTTATAACGATCATTTAGTTACACATTAGTAAATATTTGACCAGGTAAAAAAAATCTGCAAACTGTTTCTATTTTACTGCCTGTCATATGACCTGACGTCTCGTGATGTAATCTTATACGAAGTGAAATCGAGAATATAATCTAGCTGGACAAGTAGCTCCTACTGACCTTACTTGAGCTAGTTATACTTGACCTAGTTCCCTCTGTTCTTGTTTAACTCTGACCAACTCATTCTGTTTCTCTTTTCGTACTTTAAGTGAAGTTAGTTATCATGCCAAACTTAAACTTTTATAGTATTACACTAGGTAAATTTTATCTTGCAATACTTTACACGACTATTTGGTTTGACTATATCACCTGATCATTACAATACATTCCTTTACTTGGCCTATCGTAGAAAATCTGTTGAAAAAGACTTCTAGTCCAACTTCATCTTGAAATTCCGTTGAAGTAGGTTCTAACTCTCCTGATGCAAAAGCGTCAGGAGAGAAAAATGCTTGTACCAGGGAATTACTGTTAGCATTGTTCTTCAGCAAGCATGATGAACTCTGACGATTTAACTAAACAAATTTCCAGTATGTTGTCTATGTGTAAAAGATGATCACACAATGTTAAGAGTAACGATAACACAAATAGTCTTCGTGAGGTTGCCATATAATTAACGCAGAGATATAATACAGAGGAGGTGGTGAGCTGTCGATTTGGTCAGTCAGCGGCGGAGACTGCAAGAGATGGATCGACCATAGCCGCCATGATTTTTCGGGCAGCATAACGTGATACGCATCACGCAACCTAACAATAGGAACAAATATGAAAAAGACACAATGAAAATGTGTTAGGTAAATGGACACAGATGCACCTAATATGACATTCTATTGTGGCCAAAATAAAATGTCACATTCGTTGCATCTGTGTCCGTATATCTAACATTTTATCGGTAATTCTGCAATTATTACAATGGAAATACGCATAACCATTCCAAGAAGGGAAGCCTTGGCTGGAAACAGGACTGGAAGAAGAATATAGCTTTTTGGAGATAAATTGTAATGAAACAAGCAGAGAAAATAGACGGAAAATGAACATGGTGAATCACCTTCTCAAACGATCAATAAAAATCAGAGGAAGATAACTCAGGAAACTGATGAGGTTCCAGCACAAGGCAGTACTGAAACTACTCTCTGGAACAAGCAGGCTTTGTAAAAATCATCCAACTCGATATATTCCTATGCACTGGAAAGATCAGCATTAGCTCCAGTGAGATCGCAAATGCAACGTTAAATTGAGCGATGAGCGATGAGACCTAGCTCAAGTCTCTTCAAAGTCTTTGTCAGTCGTTTGAGGAAATTGTAACACGGTTGCAACAACTCGTTCCCTGAGAGATTTACGATCGTGCTATTACGATTTTCTTGAATCATCAGGAGAGGGACAATCGTAATTAGGCTGATCCTGCAGATCTTAATCGCACGGAAGGCAACAAAACGAACATTTTCATTTTTCCCTGCAAATTAAGAAAAGCTGTTTATCTCAAAAGACTCGGAGAACATACTCCAAGGTAGGGGAAAAGGACTTACCGTTCAATATATGGACAAGGACCTTTGCGACGGGAGCGCTGCTGGGGTTACAGGAGTAAGTGCCAGAGTCCTCTATAGAGGCTCCTCTCACGAGCAGGTTGGTGGTGGTCCTGGAACCTTTCTCCGTCACCACACTAACTCCTCCTCTTTCACTGTCGTATGTGATCACCTGCAATCACACCCACATTACTCCCTCTCGCTTACCATCACTGTTAACTTTTAACATTCTTACAATTTATTTATATATATATATATATATATATATATATATATATATATATATATATATATATATATATATATACATATATATAACTAAAGGAGAAAGCAGTTAGTGTAAGATATAAGCAACTATTGGAAGATAGATGGGCCAGGGAGAGTATAGGCAATGGGGTCGAAGATGTATATATAGGGTTGGTTTAACTCTGTAGTATTAGAGCGTTCAGCAGAAGTTTGTGGTTACAGGATAGTGGGTGCGGGAGGGAAGAAGGGCGATTGGTGGAATGATGATGTAAAGAGAGTAGTAAGGGAGAAAAAGTTAGCATATGGGAGGTTTTTACAAAGTAGAAGTGATGCAAGGAGGGAAGAGTATATGCAGAGAAAACGAGAGGTTAAGAGAGTGGTGAAACAATGTAAAAAGAGAGCAAATGAGAGTGGGTGAGATGTTATCAACAAATTTTGTTGAAAACAAGAAAAACTTTTGGAGTGAGATTAACAAGTTGAGGAAGCCTAGGGAACGAATTGACTTGATAGTTAAAAACAGGAGAGGAGAGTTTATTAAATGGAGAGTTAAAGGTATCGAGAAGATGAAGGGAATATTTTGAGGAATTGTTAAATGTTGATGAAGATAGGGAGGCTGTAATTTCGTATATAGGGCAAGGAGGAATAACATCTTGTAGGAGTAAGGAAGAACCAATTGTGAGTGTGGGGGAAGTTTGTGAGGTAGTTTATAAACTTTCACCTCTCTCTTACTTTCTGATGTCATTCTCCTTGTACTCCATCAGCCTTTTACTCTCACTGTAGCTACAGCTAAAAAATTATCTCGTATATCTGTTGCCTCTCCATACACATCCACATCCTGAAGTCTACTCATCAACTTTGTCCATCAATACACAGTCCAACAAACTACTGTCATTACGCCCTATATCATATCTCTTATACTTATTTATCATTTTTTCCTAAACTACATATTAGCTATAACTCAACATCTTTCTATAGAAAGTTCAATCAAAGTTCCCCGTTATCACTTACCTCTGGCACCCCAGACTTACCTCTTAACGATTTGGTGGGCCTTAAGTAGTAGAGATTCTATGTGGATACTTAGTCCACCTATGTCCACTATTGACCGTTTGCCTCCCAGTACCAAGACTCTAAACGTAAATATCATATTATTAATTCTAGTAATCCCCCTTATTGTAATTTAAAATGTTACTACTTACCCTGTAAGTTACCAGTGCAAATCTGCTGCATCTCTAACCTTATTGTTGTGTTTCCAGATGACGTAGGAGGGCGGCTGTGGTGTGTAGTCTACCGCACAGGTGAGGTTGATGTTGCTGCCCTTGTTGATAAACACGTCCCCACTCCCGTATATGGTAGTCTTGGGTTCTGTGAACACACATATTGTTAGTGCTAGTCTAAACTCACACATAGTAAACAACGCCCTATCAGGCTAACCTTATTTTCACATAGTCGAAGCAGAAGAGGAAACGTATGAGGAGTGGTACATAAATAGCCGTCAGAGTAGGGGGAAGAGGAGCAGATAGGGATGCAGGAGGAAGGTACACCCAGCCCCAGGGTAAATACTTAAGACACACCACCCAGCTTTTCTCCCAAAAGATCAAAATCAGGTACTGTCCCCACCAGTCCATAACTAATATCAACCTCACGCCTTTCTGTCTCAATTAACCCCACATGGAGGAGCAGAAACATGGACAATTAAGCTGCTGGAGGTATAGAAAACTTCATACGTCACTATGTCAAGAACGCAACTAAGGAGATATTAGGTGATGAACCAGAGAGGCTGGACAATGCGCAGGAAAAGAGGCTAAACGGAAATGTTAGAATAACAACATAGCCTTAAATGATAAATAAGAGCCAAGCATCATCTTCAAGAGGATCTTCTTGCTAAGATGAAGAGGCTTTTTACTCACCTACGACTGTGAGCCAGATGTAGTGCCTCATGGGTGGTGTACTCACCTACGACTGTGAGCCAGATGTAGTGCTTCATTGGTGGTGTACTCACCTACGACTGAGCCAGACTTATTGCCTCATGGGTGGTTTACTAAACTACGACTGTGAGCCAGATGTAGTGCTTCATGGATGGTTTACTCACCTACGACTGATCCAGATGTAGTTCCTCAAGGGTGGTGTACTCACCTACGACTGTGAGCCAGATGTTGTGCCTCATGTGTGGTGTACTCACCTACGACTGTGAGCCAGATGTTGTGCCTCATGGGAGGTGTGGTGGACACCTGACACTCATACATGCCAGTGTCACGCACTTGAGCGAACTTGATAGAGAGAGCCCAGTCTTCGGAGCCAGCAGTGTGCACAGCTCTGAACCTCTGGTCACTTGTGTACGTGTATGGTCCCACGGTGAGCAGGTGTAGGTCCCGATGTCGTAGCCACGATACCTGTAGGGATGGTAATTAATACCTGCAAATTGGTTTCAAAAGCCACTTGAGAAAACACTAGGACATATCTAATAGAAAACATATCGGTCCTGGAACCTTGAGCACGTCTGTCATTTTTATCGTAAATTTTAAACGTGTCTTTTTAAACGAACCTTTGACATTTATCTCAGTAAAATGATTGTTCATATACTGGTATTTGCAACAACAAACGTGAGAAAACTATTACTAGTAATGATACACGGGTTATTGCAGCAACACAAGTGATTGCAATTGTGTTTGCGAAGTGGTGAACGCTACTCTGTTGTTGACTCTTCCACTAACAGGAACCTCGCAACCACAGAGCAGCAGCAGAGGCTCACGACAGAGTAGTCCGATATTCCTCCTGAGCAATACTTACACAAATAAGAACAAGAAAGAGGGGGAACTGCAGCAGATTTCCTGGAGCATGCTAGGCAAATCCAAGTCAAACTCACTTAATGAAGGAGTACTGATATAGGCCTACTGGCCCATACTAGGCATTCTTCCATGTTACTAGAGATAAATTCACCTAAAAGATTTACGGTGTTCCCCAAAAAATCATTTTCCGAATTAAATTTTTTTATATCAACAAGGCATCCGTTCTCCAAACATGCCAGGAGAATTACAACTTTTAACTTATACTAGCTTAACACGTACACCACTCGAGGCACGTGACACATGCAATCTATACAACAGAATATTCCACCTGGTCAACACAGTGTGTGAGTTTCCAGAAATCATCATTTATTTTAATGTTTCACTGTCATCTATTGGTATTAGGAAAACAAAATCCTTTACAAACCTCCCACGAAGATATCTAAGAGCGTGGCATTAGGTGAACCTGATGTCAATCTGCCAGGGGATTTTTGTTAGGAAAAGTGCACTATCACAAGTGGAGAACTGCACGTATACATCTCTTGCCATTCTTTTGTCAAAAATTACAACTGGAACTGAAGGATGAGACAAACTGCAGATAAAATGCCCCTTAAACGTAGAATTTGTAATATTTCTTATTTCAAAATTAACGTTGAAAATACGTTCTAATCAAGAGTGTTTTTGCATCATTAAATAAAATTAAAAATATTAAATATTCTTATAGAATTTAATCCAGCTTAGAACACAACCTCATATTACTATATATTTATTAAATTGAAAATAATATTTTTAATAAACATATGCGTTTTAAAACGATTTGATATTAATATGTTTTCTGGTCGAATTTTTAAAAAACAATAACGTGACTATTTATTTGATAGTTATTTAAATTTATACTTATTCAGTTTACTGTAATACGTATTATTTATTTCTCCAAATTTGATGGACTGATTACATCAATTTCATTTCATTACTACACCTGCTGCCTCTGTATTTGACTGAAGAAGTCTACTGTAAAGGCTAAACGTTTCAACAATAAAGATACCTAACCGTTGGATAGGTGTCTTAATCATCATGTCGGTATTTTATTCCATTGTATTGCCATTTTCAACATATTTCCGAATTCATCCTGCTAGAGGCCTGGATAGCTGGATCAGTTACCCAGAATATCAGTCTGCAGGACGCGGTTCGCATCCCCGTCCACCATTCTGTTTATTGACAGAACTTTGTTACAACTTAATTTCAAACACACACACACAACAATGCAACCAAAGATTCTAACCCAAAACACGCATGCCATACCCAATGCCCCCACCCACCTCAGTACAAACTCCACCTTCACAGCAAGCACCAAGACCACAGTTTTAGAACAGAAGCTAAAGGTTTGGTATACAAATGCAGACGGAATAACAAATAAGTGAGGAGTGGCATGAAAGAATCAAGGAGACATCCCCAGACATAATAGCACTCACAGAAACGAAACTCAACAGACTGGATATCAAATCCTCAGGAAAGACAGAGGGAGCAGAGGGGGAGGAGGTGTTGCACTGATCATTAAAAACCGATGGGGATTCGAGGAAATGAAAGGAATGGATGGAATGGGCGAAAGGGACTACATAAGAACAATCCAGTCTGAGGGTCATAAAGTGATAATTGCAGTAGTGTACAACCCACCACAAAACTGCAGGAGGCCAAGAGAAGAATACGACGAGAGCAACGAAGAAATGGTAGACAGCCGAGGTGGCCAGAAGAGCTCAGATGTGGAGGGCAAAGTTACTAGTTATAGGTGATTTCAAGAACCTGAAGCCCCATAGGGGTCCCAAAACACGGAAAGCCAAGATGATGGATATGGTATGGGAAAACCTCATGGATCAACACGTTAGAGATGCTTCCAGAGAGAGAGAGAGGTGAGGACGATCCAGCATGACTGGACCTGGTATTCACCTTGAGCAGTTTGGACATTTAGGATATCACGTACGAAAGGCTCTCTGGAGGCAGTGATCATGCGGTTCTGTGTTTTGATTACATAGTTGTGCTAAAAGTGGAGAGGGTAGTAGGAATAGGCCAGGAAAACCAAACTACAAAAGGGGGGACTACACAGGCATAAGAAACTTCCTGCAAGATGTTTAGTGGAAGAGAGAGAATTGGCAGAAAACCAGTAACAGAAATAATGGACTATATGACAACAAAATGCAAGGAAGCAGAGTAGAGGTTCGTTGCCAAAGGAAACAGAAATAATGGGAAGACCAGAACAAGTCCTTAGTTCACCCAAAGATGTAGTGAGGCAAAAACTAAGTGTGCTAGAGAATGGAAAAAGTACAGAAGACAAAGGACTCAGGAAAATAAAGAGATCAGCCGAAGAGCCAGAACCGAATATGCACAGATAAGAAGTGAGTCTCAGTGACAATACGAAAATGACATAGCATCGAAATTCAAGTCTGACCCAAAGCTGTTGTATAGCCACATCAAGAGGAAAACAACAGTCAAGGACTAGGTAATCAGGCTGAGAAAGGAAGGTGGGGAGTTCACAAGAAATGACCATGAGGTATGTGAGGAGCTCAACATGTAATTTATAGAAGTATTTACAGTGTAGACAGGAAGGACCCCAGGAATTCAGAATAGGGAGGTACACCAACAAGTGCTGGGTGAAATACACACAAGCGAGGAGGAGGTGAAGCAGCTGTTATTTGAACTTAATACCTGAAAGGTGGTGAGACCAGACATCTCTCCGTGGGTCCTTAGAGAGGGAGCAGAGATGCTGTGTGTGCCACTAACTTGAATCTTCAACACATCTATTGAAACTGGGCAACTGGTTTAGAAAGACATGTAAGTAAACACTATGACATATTAGAAACGTTTTCTAATAAATATGTCAGTGTTTGCTTACATGTCTTTCTAAGCCAACTTGTCGGTATTTATTACCAAGATTTATACCAAACTGGGCACCTACCTGAAGTATGGAAGATGGCAAATGCAGTCCCAATTTTTAAGAAAGGAGACAGACACAAGGCATTAAACTACAGACGTGTATAGTATGTAAAGTCATGGAGAAGATCACCAGGAGGAGAGTGGTGGAGCACCTAGAAAGACACAAGTTTATAAATGACAACCAGCACGGTTTCAGGGAAGGAAAATCCTGTATCACAGTCCTACTGGGGTTTTATGACAAGGTAACAGAAGACACGAGAGAGAGGGGTGGTAGACTGCATTTTCTTGGACTGCAAGAAGGCCGTCGACATAGTTCCTCACAAGAGGTTAATGCAAAAGCTAGAGGATCAGGCACACATAACAGGAAAGGCACTGCAATGGATCAGAGAATATCTGACAAGGAGGCAACAACGAGTCATGACACCTGAAGATGTGTCAGAGTCGGCGCCTGTGACGAGTGGGGTTCCACAACGGTCAGTACTAGGACCTGTGATGTTTTTGGTATCTGTAAATGACATAACAGAAAGGATAGACTCAGAAATGTACTTGTTTGCAGATGATGTGAAGTTAATGAGAAGAATTAAATCGGTCGAGGATCAGGCAGGACTACAAAGAGACCTGGACAGGCTACAAGCCTGGTCCAGCAGCTGGCTCCTTGAATTTAACCCTGCTAAATGCAAAGTCATGAAGATCGGGGATGGGCAAAGAAGACCGCGGACAGAGTATAGTCTAGGTGGCCAAAGACTGCAAACGTCACTCAAGAAAAAAGATCTTGGGGTAAGTATAATACCGAGCACATCTCCTGAGGCGCGCATCAGTTAGATAACCGCTGCAGCATACGGGCGTCTGGCAAACCTAAAAATAGTGTTCCGATACCTTAGTAAGGAATCGTTCAAGACTGTATACCATATACGTCAGGCCTACATTGGAGTATGCAGCACCAGTTTGGAACCCACACCTGGTCAAGGACGTCAGGGAATTAGAGAAAGTGCAAAGGTATGCAATAATACTAGTCCAAGAGCTAAGGGGATTGTCCTACAGGAAGGTTATAGGAAATCGGCCTGACGACACTGGAGGACAGGAGGGTCAGGGAAGACATGATAGCGACATATAAAATACTGCCAGGAATTGACATGGTGGACAAAGACAGGATGTTCCAGAGATGGAACACAGCAACAAGGGGTCACAATTGCAAGTTGAAGACTCCTATGAGTCAAAGGGACGTTAGAAAATATTTCTTCAGTCATAGAGTTGTCAGGAAGTGGAATAGCCTAGACATGACGTACACACACACACACACACACACACACGTGTGTGTGTGAGTGTGTACATATTATAGTAACCTGAATGAGAATAAATTTAAGTAAGTATCTATTATAGATGCATGTTATTGTATATTCTAATATATATATATATATATATATATATATATATATATATATATATATATATATATATATATATATATATATATATATGTCGTGCCGAATATGTAAAACTGGTCAATTAGCAAGAACTCATTTAAAATTAAGTCCTTTCTAAAATTTTCTCTTATACGTTTAAAGATATATTTTTTTCATTAATGTTGATGTAAAAATTTATAATTTTGCACCAAAAGGAACTTAGAAAACTTACCTAACCTTATTATAACAAGAACAATTTATTTTAGCCTAACCCAACTAAATATATTTTAGATTTGTTTACAATAATTTAATACTAAACAAACATAATGAAATATATTTTTTTCGTTAGGTTCAGAATGATTTTGGCGAAATTATTGCATACACAAATTTTCACTTGTCTTATATGGCAAGATGAGCGTTGCTATTTAAGCCAAGATAGCAAGTTCTGCCTATTCGGCACGACATATATATATATATATATATATATATATATATATATATATATCTATATATATATATATATATTATATATTTTATTATTTTATTATCACACTGGCCGATTCCCACCAAGGCAGGGTGGCCCGAAAAAGAAAATCTTTCACCATCATTCACTCCATCACTGTCTTGCCAGAAGGGTGCTTTACACTACAGTTTTTAAACTGCAACATTAACACCCCTCCTTCAGAGTGCAGGCACTGTACTTCCCATCTCCAGGACTCAAGTCCGGCCTGCCGGTTTCCCTGAACCCCTTCATAAATGTTACTTTGCTCACACTCCAACAGCACGTCAAGTATTAAAAACCATTTGTCTCCATTCACTCCTATCAAACACGCTATATATATATATATATATATATATATATATATATATATATATATATATATATATATATATATATATATATATATATATCAGGAAAAATATTTGGATTTTTCTTGAAGCCATTTGAATATTCCACCTCCCCTACCACACCACTTTTTTTTTTGCCAAAAGTTATATTTTATTACAAAATATGGTACACCAGACTTATATAGACGGTACAAGCATGGCATACAGTACATGAGGTTTGAGGGATACATTTCAAGTATATATTATTACGTGTTTGTTAAAGAGCTGCTCTGCATACCCAAAATGCAACAGGCATTACCCCTTTCAACAGCAGCGCTGAGTCGCTGGAATGGAAAACTAGCTGCCCTGGGATCCTTAGTTGCCCTGATGATTCCTTTGTCTAGCTTCTTGAAGAACTTCAATGCATTCTTTCCCCATGGGCCAAGGATCTCCTAGCCTGTGTGAACAAACATAATACGATGGGCAAGTTCACCATATTATCTAGACTTTAGGGACTCGTTGAAGCTGGCAGCTGCCCCTCCTTCCTAACTGGTATACTGGAGATAGGTATCAGCTAGTGTAGATGCACATGTGTATTCCCACACTATCTGCTTGCCGTCTGCCCAGGCTTGGGGGGTGATATCATCTGGGTGCTTTTGCTTGCCATCAGATCTGCATAATTGGGGTGGCCTCCCTATTGGTGGGCATCCTGCAATTGTGATGCTCTTCTTGATGTTATTAGCCTCAAAATGCCTTACAATCTTACCCTTGGATCTATGACACACACGACCATGGCACTCGAATCATTCTGTTGGTTTACTTCTTGAAATACACCTTTGTTCGGCGAGAACAGGAGCGGCAATGAGAAGGGCAACACCAATGCAGATGGTTTGTGGGTCCAGGCATTTGCCAAGGGAGGAGCTGGGTTCAGCCATCAGGAACTCCCCTGCATGACTGGCTCTCATTGCTAAGAGGCGGGCTCTATCCTTCCCCGACACGCCTGAAGCATTGTTGAGGCTATATTCTCCATTACTGGGCTATCCCAGAGTGACTGCTTGTAGTTGTTGGGGAAAGCAAGTCTGGTGTCAAAGCCTGTTAGATTACCCTCAGATCCTGACTCCGTCAGTGAACTTTTGGTCATGAACTCCAAAATTGTCCCTGAGGTGTTCAAGGGGATTCGCTGCTACAAGTTCACAGGATGCTGCATATGAGGACAGGAAAGCAGGCAATGATACCAGCGATGCCTTGCGGACACCAGTACCTCCTAATCTGACTGGATACGTGTAGCTTGGTTTCAATGTCCGTCTTGTAGAATAAGACTGACTACTTTAGTAAAAAAAATATGCCTCATAGGACGACTACAATCCCACCTTTCTTCCACTACAGATTTGTATTCCCTCTAATTCATCCCCTTTTCTACAACCTCTCTAAATCTCCAAACAACCTAATTACTCCTTCCTCAGCCTTCAGGATATTATTGTCAGAAACTCCTCGTCTCCTAGTCTCCAGACTATGAATTCTGTGCGTATTCGTAAACCCTAGGATAGGGGGATCTTTTGAAAAGGTTGCCTGATATTTTTTTATTTTTTTTTTTTTTACTTTCTCCAACTTTTCGATTTTTCATCGCTCATAACTCGAGAACGCCTCATTCAATCAACAACAAAATTTCAACACTTGTGCACGGTAATGAAGACCAAACTCAAGGAACAATTGGCATATTCATGATCCCTATGACTAAAATTGTTGAATTAATTCCTGTCATCCTGGAGAGGTTGGGATAACTTCCAAGACTCAGTGGTATGGCTACAAACATTCTAAGTGTCTAGAAATTAGATATACGTACAGAGTAAAATTCATATCTCTAGGAGCAAATTTGACCAATTTGTGTAAAATATTGTGAAATTTTATTGCTATCAAACATGTTAAATTATGTTCAATTAACGTCTTCTGAAAGGCTTCAATATTTAACAGTTGATGAATCTCGGGGCCGGAAGAGTTCTCATTAACTTTCGTTTGCGTGCTGGCAAATCTGTTAATACAGTAAAACTGTAAAAAATACCTGAAATCCTTGGAATCTGTTCTATGATTGGATAATGATTCATCTGACTGACTATAAATTTTCACCATTGGTGTGAGTTTCTAATCACAATGGTCACCCGACTATTGAGTGGCGTATATCGCTAGTTTTATTGAATAAATAGTGACATATATTTATAACTAAGAATAGTCTCCATGATGTGAAGAACGCGAGAGATCACAGAAACTAGGGTGGAAGGAATTCATGAATAAAATCAAAACGCTAAACCCAGACGCACTTCCTGTTCGCACTCACCTATATCTCTGTAGGGTGGAAGGAAACATGGCTCCCCGATATCTTCCACGAGACCAGAGACTTTTCGTTACACTATCGTGTATGAAGCAAACTGTGTAAAGGAGTGGTGATCCGGCGGCATCACCAACACCATCAGCAACACCATCATCGACCCAAGCCACAAGCAGAGTCTTGCTAATCTGCGACCTCAAAAACTAAAAGGGTGATTTCGTTCATTCTTTTTCCACACTCTTTTACGATGCGACACGGATTTACGCTGCTTTTTATTGCACCCGACCCATTAGCATGACCTACTTCTCTAGGTGGTCCGACCTATCCAGATGTTACTATTCAAGTAGACCTATGTGTTATTATAGAAGTAGGCATGAATGTTATTTTTCAGGTAGGCCTGGATGTTACTAAACAAGTAGGCCCAGATATTACTGTACTAATAGGCCTACAAACCACACCACGGATGGGGATAGAACCCGCGATCTGAGAGTCATAAAACTCCAGACCGACGCGCTAGCCACTTGGCCAGCTGGCTACAATCGTGTCATTACAGTTTCGTGAGTCAGATTGGCGGCTCTAATAGGCCTCTGTTACTACACTAGTAGACCTAGATATACTATACTAGTAGGCGTAGATGTTACTGTACTAGTATGAAAAGATATTACAATACTGGAAGTCATAGATGTTCCTATACACATGCTGTAGATGTGGTCAGGATGCTACTATGATAGTGGGAATACAGCAGATGATAGTGCACTTCTAGTGATAGTTCAGCAGATAGTGTTAAAGCGGGAATTTTTCAGAAGACAGTGAGCTAAAAGGATAATCTCAGACAATAATGCATTTGGAGTAGTAAAATATTGAAAAAAGATTGTGACACTGGAGTACAAGTAGTAATATTTCAGATAATAGTGTCTTGGTGGGAAGAGTCCACTCCAAGGTGTCCTGATGACCGTGATAGGAATAGTTCGGACGATAGTATACTAATGGGAATTGTTTAGACGACAGTGTGCTATTGGCAGTTGTTCAGACGATAGTGTTTTACGGGAAGAATTGAGATAATCCAGTACTGATGGAAGTATTTCAGACGACAGTGTACTGGTGAGAATAATTCGGCAGTTATAACCAGATTTACTTTCTTCATTACGCATCAGAAGAATTTTTGAGATAGAAAAGAATGCACTATTTTTTTAGTAAGATAATATTCACCATAAGCAAATATGAACTGTCGTCAATCTGAACTTTGTTCAGAGAGCCCATGAATAATTATAAAAAATTCGCAAACAGATATTTTACTTCGTCAGAGTGGACTTAAGTTCAGCACCTTGTCATGGCTGAACATAGTCTGAGAGAAGTTCAAGCACCAACTTGAGTTGCAACTTACGAAGTATCCTCCGATGGGAAAACTTTAAGAGGTGGCATAAATTGTTTTTTTTTCTTCCAACATCTTCGCTAATAACATGACAAGGCCTAATCCATTCGGCTTCAAATTTTTAAAGTTTGAATACGGTAACGAGGACTAGAATCTAGGAGCAACTGGCATGTTCGGGTGCCCTACGACCAATGTTATTGAACCAATTCTAAACATACTTAAATACCTTCCAAAACCCTCAGCAGCGTACCTTCAATTATTAAGAATAAGTGACTCATAATTGGCCGACGTCTGAAATTGACCTTCAAGTGGATAAATGCAAATTTAACCATTTTATGTGTAAAATTGTGTGATTTTTGATTCCCATATAATCATCATGATCAAAATACAAGCAGTGTTTTCCACACTTGAGAAACTTCAGTAATTAATGGCTGATAACATCTCATGGAAAGGATAGTGACCATTCATTATCCTTTCCATATTTGTTGGCAAAATTGTCATCGCAATAAATTATTTTTTTAAAACTTGGAATTGTTGGAATTTTTATAAAAAACACAAATCTTTTTTTTCTCATAAGATTGTAGATACTTTTAAAACTAATGCAAATGCATTAAAAGAGAAATTAAAAAAAAATAAAATCTAGCTCTTTGTAGTGTCCATTTATTTACTTTTTTTGATGTGAGTGAATCCCTAAGCACTACACGGCGTGATGCCAGAGCCGTCCATCTGTATTCTTCAGTTTTCTCGTCTCATCTAAGGATTTCCGTAATAACTCCAGAACACCTTATCCAATCGGCTTCAAATTTCAAGCCCTGGTCAACTATTACTTGTTGAACGTTCGTAGAACATTTGACATGTGCACGTGCTTCCTGCTCAGTTTTATAAATATCAAAACCAGAAATTGATAGCCAAGAGATCGTTATAATGATCCTCTTTATGTAGACTACACATTTTCAGGTCTCGCTTAGTGTTTGATATATATTTTTACTGGTTACACATTCATGTATCTACTTAGGTATATGATGATGGTAGTGGTGGTGCTAGTGGTGACAGTGGTGGTGTAGAGGAGATGATGGTAAAGGTGGTGACTGTGGTGATGGATACATATATGAATAAGTATGCATATGCATATGAAAACACACAGTATGCATCCATATATAGCTGTTCAATCTTTTACACACACACACACACACACACACACACACACACACACACACACACACACACACACCGAAGCCGAAAGAAGGAACGAGATGCATTGATGAAGATGAGCAGAATCCAGATTCAGGTGGAAGGGCAAACACACCTTAGAGAAACACCCGTGGAAGAACTCCAACCACGAAAACCCCAAAGCAACTGACCAATCTAAACCAAAACTCACACACTGTTCCCTCTGCCCCCACCCCCCACGTCACAAACCCCACCCTTACAGCAGCCCTCTACGGGCACTCTGCTCCCACCCTTCAAAAAACCCACCCAAACAGCGACAACCTCAATGCAACTGAACAATCTAAGCCAAAACCCACACACTGTTCCCTCTCCCCCACCCCCAACACAAACTCCACCCACACTGCAAACCCCCATAAGCCCCATCCAGGGCTCCTGCTCCCCAACCCCAATATTTTCCCAGGACACCGTGATAGATAAGTTGAAGGTGTTGTACACGAACGCAGTTGGATTATCAAATAAATACGATGAGTGGCATGAAAAAATCAAAGAGAAGACCCCAGACATCATAGCAGTCACAGAAATGAAACTCACTGAGACAATAACAGATGCAGTCTTCCCACCGTGATATCAGATCCTACGGAAAGACAGAAGGAGCAGAGGGGGGAGGAGGGGTTGCACTACTCATAAAAAACCGATGGGGTTTTGAGGAAATGGAAGGCGTGGGCGAGATTGGAGAAAGGGACTACATTGTAGCTACAATTCAATCTGGGGAACCTAAGGTAGTCATTACAGTGATGTATAACCCACCACAGAACTGCAGGAGGCCAAGAGAGAAATATGAAGAGAACAACAGAGCGATGGTGGACACACTGGCTGAGGTGGCACGAAGAGCTCAATAGTGCAGAGCAAAGTTACTGGTTATGGGTAATTTCAACAATAGGGCCTCTTCAAGGGGGGCTCCTTGGCGTGGAGAAGAGGCTCTTGGTCTAAGGAATTAGACCTGTCGGTCTCCTTCCTCAGACCAAACCTAATTACCCCCCAATCCCCCCTTCCCTATCCTATCCTCCCCTTTTTCCTTTCCTCCTCCTACTCCCCACCCCTCCCTTTTGCCCTTCCTCTTTCCGGCCTTTGGGATTTTTCCCACTGGTGCGCTAGTTCCTGGGAAGGGAAAAGGGTACTGGGGTCCATCCCATTCCATTGAGGTTCTTGGCGGTGGCGTAGTTTGCCGTGGAATCTGGATCGCCTGGGGATGTCCCGATCCCTCTCCGGTATCCCGAAGGGTGGGTTTGGGTGTCTTTCAGGTGACGGGTGTATCTCTGGAAGCCACCTTTCGGATTCCAGGGGAGGTGGCCGAAGGAGATATGCTTTGTGGAAGATATCCGGCAGCCCTCTCTTTTGTCCACCGAGGTAGCTCGGCAGATGTGAGGTTGCTATCCCTTTTTGCTGGTTTACTGGCATGAAGGGTAGGGTATGGCACGGGTTCCATGCTGCATCTGCGCTACTTGCAGTGCTGAGGTCCTCTTGGGCGCGGATGGAAATTTCCGGCCCTTTCATTCCTCCTGGGAACTATTCCTCACCGCTCCCCCCTTTTTTTATTCTTTTTTTTTATTTTTTTTTCTTTCTTTTTTTTCTTAAAAACAAAAAGAAAAGAAGTAACTTAACCATGGAGAACCCAGTCCATGAACCTACTACCCCGGGCCCCTTCTTGATACCGCACCCCATTCTGACCCTGCCCTGTCTTTTGACCACTCTTCGAAAACTCCTGATGTCCCTGTACCTCTTGCTGGTACTGTTTCCTCACCCGCTTCAGGTACCGGGGTCTCGACTGACTCCTTCGATTTGTCTGACCTCCGCTCTCCTTTGACTATGCTTCCGGCCTCTCCCTCTATGGTGTAGCAATTTTTGAATCGCCAGCCCGTTTCACGTCGGACCAACTCCGGTCCCACTTCTAAACGCCAACGACAATTGCCTGATGATGATACTTCACCACCACCACGTTCTTCTCAGAAAAGATCAACACATCAAGCACTCCCTTTCCATGCTCAGTTTCAGACCGCACAATCGACTAAATTCTTTACTTTACGACCGACTTCCTCTATTGCCTATCTTTCCGACCATAGTATTGGCAAGGTGCTCCTCTGCCATGTTGGTAGAGATATTTCCTTCCATGCTCTGAAGAGCAGTACGTGCATCATCACTGTTCAGAATGCTACCCAAGCTCATGATCTTTCTCTTCTTTCACATATCGATACTATTCCTGTCACTATCGAAAAACATCATTCCCTCAATTCTTGTAGTGGTACTGTCATTCTGCCCCATATCATAGTCCAACAGAATTCTCAGGCATGTGGCAATGACATTCTTGAACAGCTGGAACTCAGAGATCTCCCAATCCTCAAGGTAGACACTTATGCCCTTCCTGCCCGCGGGCAGAGACGATACCCTTGCAATGTGGCTCGATTAACTTTTGACAGCCGTGAACTCCCGTCCACGTGATTGGAGCTAGCAATGACGTGGTTCTGAGTTTTGATTACATAGTAGAGCTGTAAGTGGAGAGGGTAACAGGAGTCGATTGGGAAAAGCCAAGCTATAAAAGGGGGGACTACATAGGTATGAGGAACTTCCTACGAGAGGTTCAGTGGGCCAGAGAGCTAGTAGGAAAGTCAGTGAACGAAATGATGGAATATGTAACAACAAAATGCAAGGAGGCAGAGGAAAGGTTTATTTTCAAGGGCAACAGAATTAATGGGAAGACCAAAGTGAGTCCTTGGTTTACCCAAAGGTGTAGGGAGGCAAAAACTAAGTGCATTCATTAGAGAGTGGAAGAGGTACAGAAGGCAAAGAACCAAGGAAAATAAGGAGATCAGTCGAAGAGTCAGAAACGAGTATGCACAGATAAGGAGGGAGGCCCAGCGACAGTATGAAAACGACACAGCATCAAAAGTAAAGTCTGACCCGAAACTACTGTATAGCCACATAAGGAGAAAGACAACAGTCAAAGACCAGGTGAACAGGCTTAGGAAAGAAGGTGGAGAACTCTGACGAAGCGATCAAGAGGAATGTGAGGAGCTCAACAAGAGATTTAAGTATTCACAGTGGAGACAGGAAGAACTCAGGGAAGACAGGACAGAGGTGGACACCAACAGGGAATACACCAACAAGTGCTGAATGACATACACACAACTGAGGAGGAGGTGAAGAAGCTGCTAAGTGACCTTGATACCTCAAAGGCAATGGGACCGGACATCTTCCCGTGGATCCTTAGAGAGGGAGCAGAAATGCTGTGTGTCCCATTAACCACAATCTTCAACACATCCCTTGAAACTGGGCAACTACCTGAGGTATGGAAAACGGCAAATGTATTTCCCATTTTTAAAAAAGGAGACAGAAAAGAGGCGCTAAACTACAGACCAGTGTCACTGACGTGTATAGTATGCAAAGCCACGGAGAAGATTATCAGGAGGAGAGTGGTGGAGCACCTGGAATGGAACAAAAGTATAAATGACAACCAGCACGGTTTCATGGAAGGCAAATTCTGTGTCACAAACCTTCTAGAGTTTTATGATAAAGTACTAGAAGTAAGAGACGAGAGAAAAGGGTGGGTTGATTGCATCTTCTTGGACTGCAAGAAGGCCTTCGACACAGTTCCTCACAAGAGATTAGTGCAGAAACAGGAAAGACACTTCAATGGATCAGAGAATACCTGACAGGGAGGCAACAACGAGCCATGGTAAGTGATGAGGTATCAGAGTGGGCACCTGTGATGAGCGGGGTCCCACAGGGGTCGGTCCTAGGACCAGTGCTATTTTTGATACATGTGAATGACATGATGTGAAGTTAACGAGGAGAATTAAATCAGATGAAGATCAGGCAGGCCTTCAAAGAGACCTGGACAGGCTGGAAACCTGGTGCAGCAACTGGCTTCTCGAATTCAACCCTGCCAAATGCAAAGCCATGAAGATCGGAGAAGGGCAAAGAAGACCGCAAACAGAATATTGTCTAGGTGGCGAACGACTGCAAACCTCACTCAAGGAGAAGGATCTTGGCGTGAGTATAACACCGAACACGCCTCCAGAAGCAAACATCAACCAGATAACCGTTGCAGCATATGGGCGCCTGGCAAACCTGAGATTAGAAATCCGATACCTAAGTAAGGAATCTTTCAAGACACTGTACACCGTGTACGTCAGGCCCATACTGGAGTATGCAGCACCAGTTTGGAACCCGCACCGGTTCAAGCACGTTAAGAAGTTAGAGAAAGTGCAGAGGTTTGCGACAAGGTTAGTTCCAGAGCTAATGGGAATGTCCTATGAAGAAAGGTTGAGGGAAATCGGCCTGACGACACTGGAGGACAGGAGGGATAGGGTAGATATGATAACGACATACAAAATACTGCGTGGAATAGACAAGGTGGACAGACAAGATGTTCCAGAGAGGGGACACAGAAACAAGAGGTCACTCTTGGAAGTTGAAGACTCAGATGAGTCACAGGGATGTTAGGAAGTAGTTCTTCAGTCACAGAGTTGTCAGGAAGTGGGACAGTCTGGAGAGCGATGTAGTGGAAGCTCGTGGAGCAGGGAGAGAGACGACCTAGTAGCGTCCAGTGAAAAGGCAGGGCCAGGAGATGAGTCTCGACCCCTGCAACTGTAATTAGGTGAGTACAATTAGGGGAGTACACACACAAACAAACATATATCAATAACAGCACTGCGACTGGCCGAGGATTCGAACCCATGTCGTTTTGGCCCTGCCTTGTGGTGAGCGAAAATCACATGACGCCTTAGCCCACAGGTCCATACAATCCTACAAAAACCAAGCACCCAGCCAAGCTAGGTGTGTTACTCTTGGTCCGAGGACTTACGGTGGTGAGGGTGACTCAAGGCTAATTTCATTCTTATCCCTTGTGATGTTCGCTCACCACAAGGCAGGGCCAAAACGGTATGGGTTCGAATACTTGGCCAGTCGCACTGCTGTTATTGATATATGTGTATGTGTGTACTCACCTTGTACACACACACACACACACACACACACACACACACACACACACACACATATACACACACACATATATATATATATATATATATATATATATATATATATATATATATCTACATGTATATATATACTATTTTTTTATTATTATTATCACACTGGCCGATTCCCACCAAGGCAGGGTGGCCCGAAAAAGAAAAACTTTCACCATCATTCACTCCATCACTGTCTTGCCAGAAGGGTGCTTTACACTACAGTTTTTAAACTGCAACATTAACACCCCTCCTTCAGAGTGCAGGCACTGTACTTCCCATCTCCAGGACTCAAGTCCGGCCTGCCGGTTTCCCTGAACCCCTTCATAAATGTTACTTTGCTCACACTCCAACAGCACGTCAAGTATTAAAAACCATTTGTCTCCATTCACTTCTATCAAACACGTTCACGCATGCCTGCTGGAAGTCCAAGCCCCTCGCACACAAAACCTCCTTTACCCCCTCCCTGCAACCTTCCCTAGGCCGACCCCTACCCCGCCTTCCTTCCACTACAGACTGATACACTCTTGAAGTCACTCTGTTTCTCTCCATTCTCTCTACATGTCCGAACCACCTCAACAACCCTTCCTCAGCCCTCTGGACAACAGTTTTGGTAATCCCGCACCTCCTCCTAACTTCCAAACTACGAATTCTCTGCATTATATTCACACCACTCATTGCCCTCAGACATGACATCTCCACTGCCTCCAGCCTTCTCCTCGCTGCAACATTCATCACCCATGCTTCACACCCATATAAGAGCGTTGGTAAAACTATACTCTCATACATTCCCCTCTTTGCCTCCAAGGACAAAATTCTTTGTCTCCACAGACTCCTAAGTGCACCACTCACCCTTTTCCCCTCATCAATTCAATGATTCACCTCATCTTTCATAGACCCATCCGCTGACACGTCCACTCCCAAATATCTGAATACATTCACCTCCTCCATACTCTCTCCCTCCAATCTGATATCCAATCTTTCATCGCCTAATCATTTTGTTATCCTCATAACCTTACTCTTTCCTGTATTCACTTTTAATTTTCTTCTTTTGCACACCCTACCAAATTCATCCACCAATCTCTGCAACTTCTCTTCAGAATCTCCCAAGAGCACAGTATCATCAGCAAAGAGCAACTGTGACAACTCCCACTTTACGTGTGATTCGTTATCTTTTAACTCCACACCTTTTGCCAAGACCCTCGCATTTACTTCCATTACAACCTCATCTATAAATATATTAAACAACCACGGTGACATCACACATCCTTGTCTAAGGCCTACTTTTACACACACACACACACACATATATATATATATATAT